>NW_019523322.1:6477-7287 GCF_002814215.2 Seriola lalandi dorsalis | reverse complement strand
GGTGACTCATCATGTCAGCGAAAACAGTTTAACTCCTATTATTGATCTATTAATAAAACCAATAATAATATTAACAGATAAAACATCAGAGCGGCGTCGATGAAAGGACAGAAGACAGAAGTCGCTCAATCTGTAACTTTTCAGAGAAGAAACTATTTTTATTCAATTCATCGATGACTGGAAATGATCCTAATAAATAAAATAAAAATCTGTTTACTGCATTAAGAAGAAACCGTTCTCCTCTCGGGTTCTCGTGGAACTTCTCTCCTTCATATTTAATATATATCTACATAAAAAGGTCTCCAGTTTTTACAGAATTCACCAGGTGAGTCTCATTTTCTTCTTGCCTCGTATAATATCAGATACATCCTCATATTTCAGTAGAATAAGACGACGGGGAAGCAGCGTAGAGAGAGAGCTGTAACAGGACACGGGTCTACGGACACTTCAAGGACCTCTGAAAGTGTCTGAACAATAAAACATTCCTGTTGTTTTTTCTCACGGATTATTGCTGCATTTTTTATTCCATTTCATTTTTGCAACAGTTGAACTTTAGGTCGTGAAACATGTTCATCCTGCTTCCCTTTGTCTTCTTCTTTTGCAGGTTGGATCTGTGTGTGAGTTTCCCACAGAGGAGGTGTGGACTTGTTTTATTATATCTATGTCTGACGATGCTGAGGGAGGAACGCGGCGCCCTGTAGAGCTTCGATATTAAGCCTTGAAATGATGCTAAGAGTCAATATGAGAATATGGAGGAAGTCGTGGAACTGTTTCTGGACAACATCACAAAATGTGCATAAAGAAACCCTG
>NW_019523322.1:0-5740 GCF_002814215.2 Seriola lalandi dorsalis | reverse complement strand
TTCAACAGCTCAACGCCGAACAGGTTTACAAACCACCTGTGAAAAGATGAAATCAGGCTTCACCGTATCGGTTTACAGGATGTTCTCAGTGAGAACGCTGAATGAAACCAACAGGGAAACAGCAGCAGAGAGAGAGAGAGAGAGAGAGAGAGAGGAAGCCGTCTGATGGAGGTCAGAGGTCAGCAGACTGGTCATGTGTTTGTGCATGATATCGCCTTTTTGTGTCGGAGCTCAGCTGCCGCTCTCAGTGGAAACGGACGCACGGGGAATGTAAAATTACAGACATGAGAAAAGTCATTAACTGTGCAGAACATCACACAGAGGAGGACGGAGTTAATCCTGCAAACCGAACGCACTCAAACGCAACACATCAGAGCAACAACACGACAACAGAAAGATCTGTTCTCTGTGATGTGTGCACACGCTGCGTGGTCTTCAGCTTCCCTTTAAAGTGTGTGTAGCAGCAGGAACCTGTTTCATGTCTTAGATGAAGCTATCCTGCTGCCAAAGTTAAAAACACACTTGTGGTTTCACTTGTCATGTCCGTGCAAATACGCACACACACACACACACACACACACACACACACACACACACACACGCACACACGTGTCTCAAGTCCTGACCTTAAACACAACATCCTCTCCTCTCTCTGTTCTGACGTGGACGTGAAGGGAAACGATTTAAACTTGGAGTTTTATATAAAAACAAAAGCAGAAAGTAGAATCACCTCCTCCGCTACAGGAAACATGGTCGCAGTCTCTCCTTCCTGAAGTTACACTGTTGAATAACGACCAGAACATTGCGATGCCAAAGTGAAGTTGACCTTTGACCTTTCGGATATAAAATGTCATCACTTCATTTTGTCCCCATAGACATTTGAGTTAAACTGCGTCATAATTAGTGAGTTACAGTGTTAAATGTCAGCCACTAATATTTTAAATGGAGCTGCGACTAACTGTCTGTCTGTCAGTCCTCAGTAACGGCTAAAACTTGTATTCTGAAATCAACATGACCTTTGACCTTTAACCTACATCCACCAAAATCCAATCACTTCGTCCCTGAGTCCTGGTGAATGTTTGTGCCAAATTTGAGGAAGTTCCCTGAAGGCGTCACTGAGCTGGGATGAGAGAACCGGACATGCCTGTGAGACTGAGGGAGGGGGCGGGGCTACCTGTCCCCTGCAGCGTCCTGCACAGACACACGAGAAGCTGTAGATCATCCGCGCACTGAGAGTTTTGTTTTGTCGAGATTGGTTTCAGTAACTTCAACCGACACAAACATCGTGTTAAACAAATTCAAAACAGCGACCGAAGAGCGAGCGAGACACGGTGGAGTTCTGTTCGCCGCTCTCCGTCCTGAGTGACGACAAGTAACATTTATGTCTCTGTTAAAACGAAACTGTCGTCACATGCAAAACATTAATTATTCACATTCAGACAAACAATCAAAAGTCAGAGGGAGGAGAACAGCTGTTTGTCTCTCTCTCTCTGAAAGCAGCAGCTTAGAAACTGAACAATCAGCCGTCGCTCTAATGTACATTTATCACTTATAAAAATGATCTTATATTTTATATTTTATGGTCAAAAAACAAAGAATGAATTGATCCTCGTTACTGTGTGAATATAAAGCCTGATACATCTTCTTCCTCTGTGCCGTAGAGATCAATGAGCCACTTCCTCCTTTTTTGAGCAACGCTTGGTAAAAACTACAGTGACAGGAAATTTCCTTTTTTTAAAAATGTGTTTTTGAAGAACTGCTGTGTGTTCAGTAGGAACCAATGAGCCTGAGACGGGGGGACGGGGGGGGGGAGAATCACTGTGGGACACTAGAGGACCAACGGTGTCTCCCTCTACAGAGTCTGGTCTCTCAGTGTCCATCAGTACAGACGCTCCAACCAGGAAGAGAAAACAAAATAAAAGCCTCTGAAGCCGCAGCATCGCATGTCAGTAACAGAGTCGCCCCCGTTCGAAACACAGTAATGTATAAACCTGATTACCGATCAGCTGTACATTATAAGGTACAGCAGCTCTCGGGTTTCCAGCTCTAACCTGATTTCTGTCAATGAGCTTCTGTCTCTGCAACGTAAACACACGGGAGAAGACGCACCGAGGAGGCGGAGCTGTTCGGTGCCGTGACACTCACCTCCGGGCGTCGGCCTGCTCCTTGTCCCACTCTCTGAGGAGCTTCGGCACCATCACCTTGGAGCTGTCGCGCTGGTTCAGGGACCACAGGTCTTTGGCCTCCAGGGAAACCTTGTAGCCTTTGATGGCCAATCTGAGAGAGGGAAACTGCCCTTTAATTCAATCTGGTGCATTAAAGTCACGGAAGAGTCTTCAGCCTCGCTGTACTCCAGACATGTTTCAGTATATTTTCTGTCCCCCGAGTGTGTTTCATTCACTGGCTGAAATTTGATTCTCAAACTAAAACCCTTTTATCTCACAGACAACTTAATAAGAATTGCTTTTCTTAATGGAGTTTCCTGGATTTGCTGATCATGATTATTGCACCAGTGGATCAGATTCCACCAGAAATTGGCTTCATCTTATTTCCAGCACGAGGGGAAAACAAGAAACAAGGAGCTGAGCGTCCATGAGAAAAACAGCAACTACATGAGAAGTGAACTGTCGCTGTGAGACTGAGGCTCTCAAACATGAGCTTCGATTACTGAGGATTCAATCATTATTATTATTATTATTCTGTCTGCTGAAAGTGTTCAATATTTAATAAATAAAAAGACATTATGATAGAAATAATTATATGATATTTCATCATTCTTGTTACATTAAAAAAATTTATTTAAAGCTCCATATTTTTTTCTTCTTCTGTGTTTAATTTGAAGTGTTGATCTATAAGGAGATATATTTGCGGTTTCATCTCGGTGTAGTTTTACATCTCCTCTGTCAGGCTTCTCTCTGGAGCTCTAGTAACAACAGGTCGGTGAGCCAATCAGAAGAGAGGAGGCTCTGAGCCTCTCTTCTGATTGGCTGACTGTTTTCTGAGTGATCCAATAAAAATACATCAGATTTCAGGTAAAAACACTCAGAGAAACCAAATCCTGCAAGGTTTGGATGGTGGGTCCAGGTGGGCGGGGCTTGGTGGCTGCTTTGTTGTGACATCACAAAGTTCCAGAAGTCCTGACGGCTGGTTTTAAGGCTCAGTTTCTGAATACAGGCTGTGTGCATTTCTCTGTGGACTGAGGCTTTGATACTTTCACAGTATTAATATAGAAGCTAGAGCTGATCTATAATCACACTACACATGGACACACACCTTTAGACTCGAGGAGCTTTAATTCAATTTTTATTCTGAGTCTGTTTTCATTTCATTACGGGGTTTTTCCCAACAACATGTTTATCCATGTCAGTTTTTATTTGTTACACTCTCCATGACAGAGTGGTCACTCTGCACCCCGCCCTCACCTTTATGATCTGATTATTCACATTATAATGTCTTTTTTATTTAATATTGAACAGTTTGAAACTCTGAGCTCTGTAATGACATTGTAATTACTGAAGCAGATCAGTGTGTGTCTGTGTTGTTGGTGCGGTGGTAGAGAGCAGAACAAACCCACCTTGTGAACCACCAAAATGTCATGGTGGAGAGAAAACCTGCCGTGGTCTCCGGGCAGGGGTTCTGAGGAGACAGTGAGAAGAGGCCGGAGAGGTTAAACCAGGACGAGGAGGAGCAGCAGCGAACAACTGAGTGTGACCTGCTTTAACAAGAGTGGAGGGGCCCCACAGCTCTCAGACCTTCAGCTTCTCACAACAGCCAGTCAGCAGGAACAACACACACACACACACACACACACACACACACAGACTGCAGCAGGATGTGACTCACTGGGTCTGTGACGACGCTGGAGAAGAGAGGAGGTTTCTCATTGAAGCAGCAGAGGATCAGCTCACACACCACCAGGCTGAAGTAGAAGTAGAACGTGGAGAATCGCAGCTTGTCTGTCACTTCACTCTGGGAGGTAAAACAAGGACACGCACACACACACACGTGCACACACACACACACACACACACACACACACACACACAGAAAGAGATGAATTCACATATACAGTTGCAAGCACCTGTCACGCAGTGTGTTTACACAGGCAAATTAGTCACGGGTGTCGGAGTGTGAGTTTTCCTACACAAAAAGACAAAGATATAAAGATTATATTAAGATTTGAATAATGCATGGCGGCATGGATAGTAGTAGTTCACACAGTAGTAGTAGTAACAGGACTACGAGTTAGGGCTGAACAATTAATCATATATATATATATATATATATATATATATATATATATATATATGTGGTGCTATAGATCATATTCTTCAGATGTAAAACAACAGAATTGTTTGGTACAAACTCCATAAAAAAAATCACATCATCTTCATTTTTTAAACTAATTTTTTTCAGTGAAAAATTAAATCCAAAAATGACCATTCACACTGAAATCTGACTCATATGTCGTTCAGCTCTATTAAGAAGCTACAGCCATGCTAGCAGCTAGCGGCTAGCGGCTAGCAGCTCTGTGAGACACCCGCTGATGTTGAGCAGCATGCTAACTACGTGTTGACTCGTGCTAACACAGCCACAGACTTTGTGTTTATGAACGCAGCGTTCAGGTGAGGCTGACGACACCGTCAGGAGTTCTGCAGGTATCGAGTCATAAATCAAATGATGGGACCGGAGCGATTGACCTGCAGATGGCGCCACTTGAGAGTCGGAGTAAAGTCCCGGTCGAAGCGACGACTCAAACTGTGGTTAACGTTTGGGACGACAGCAACACAGCTTACATGTCACAAGGACCCGAGCTTGAGTTACAGTTCCCTGACGCACGGCTTCTCCATCACACACTGACGGCACATCAGCGGCAGTGTGGGGTTCAGTGTCAGAGTTTGGAGCCGGGAATCGAACCACCGACCTTTCGATTGCCTCTGTGAATGAGGTTACTATTACACCTTACTCCAAACTGAATATTCCCAATAACCGAATATTGTGTTTCCATGTGGCTCACCTGGTCGAGAGTGAACCACACAGGCTTAGTCCTAAAAACAGCAGCCGTGGGTTCGAGTCCTCTCTCTCTCTCACTGTGGATATCACAATAAAGGCATGAACTAAAGGTCAACTTCCATCTATTCATTTGAGTTCTCAAAACACACACACACACACACACACATAAAGTAACTCACTCTTCCTTCCTCAGCTGCACACAATCATATAAATGAGCCAAACACGATAATGAATGGAGATGTCGCTGTGGACAAAATCACTTCACTTTTCCTCAGTCATCTTTGTTCATACTTGTATGTGGACCTATTGTCTAAGGCCAACCTGATTATAGTGGCCTGCTCTGACCCCAGCACAGGGCTGCCTGCCTGTCTGTCTGCCTGTCTGCCTGCCTGTCTGTCTGCCTGTCTGTCTGCCTGTCTGCCTCATGTACGACTGCTGTTGGTTTTTACCTTCAACGTCAAAGCAGCCACAAGAAATTACAAGCTGTCTTGAAGGAGTGGTTTGGAAAGCTTTCAGCTCCGAGGATTGATGCCAAAGACTGACACACCTTCTGCACCGATCAGCCTCGACTTTAAAACCAGTAAAACTGCTGGAAATTCACTTATTTTTCTTACAGTTTCCAGCCGTTGTAGTAGAAACGTTTAGTAGGTCACTGACCACTTTGCTCCCAGAAGAAAAGGAGACTTATGTGGGAGTCTTGTAATTCCAGTAGATTAAAACTGTGCAG
>NW_019523321.1:1911-2534 GCF_002814215.2 Seriola lalandi dorsalis | reverse complement strand
CACACACACACACACACACACAAACACTACAGTAAATATTGAATAAAATGTAAATAACAATTTCCATTCTGAGTGATCGCTGCGCTGCAGATCAGGCTCTGCTGCCCTCTCGTGTTCCTCTTCCTCATGTTCACTGTGTGGTGTCGATGGCGCAAGGCACCATTTTCCTTTCTGGTAGCGAAGTGGCAGTGAAATGAGTGACTACTGTAATCGTTCACATGGTTTGTGGCTCACGAAGTTACTGAACTCAACCGTCCGTCAGCGGAGTTAGAAAAAAAACCAATATCAATTTAAATGTTGCTTTATTTTGAATATTTTCACAGCTTTATCTTGCCGTCAAACAGTCCTTTCCTTTGGAACTACATTTTTTCAACCGTTGAACTACTGTATTCCTACACACAAGTGCACCTGCAACTAGCTCTGTCTGACTCAAACAGCTGATCTGCGAAGTAATACAGTGCCACCATAGGTGCGGTTGTGCGTAGGGATACTGTAGTTCCAATGGCTGCAAAAATATAGTTTTCCATTAGGAAAGGGCTGTATGACGGCAAGGGGAAAACACTCCGCATCCAGGACGTAGCGATGGTGCTCCTGCAATACAATGTCGGACGACAACTTGTCTT
>NW_019523321.1:0-849 GCF_002814215.2 Seriola lalandi dorsalis | reverse complement strand
GTAGTGTAAGGGCTTAACTCAGAGATTTACCTCAGAGGCAGTGATATAATCCCTGAAGCGGGAGCCAGGGAGCACATTCTTTCAAATTATAACTTTCTAAATATATCAGTGTGGAGGGAGAGAGAATGTGTCACCTAGACATGTAATGTGACATGGACTGAATAAAAAAGGTCAAGCTGATTCTGAAGTGAACACTTCAGAATACTGATCTTTTGATTACATTCGGTCAATTAAACTGGCTGGTACTGATAATTACTCAGGCTCTTCCTCCTCATCATTAATGCACTGAATGTTAAACCACATTCTTTTTTCTCAGCTCTATCAGTTTTATTGGCAAAGCCCACACGTTGGTATGTTATCAGAGGAGAAACTGGTTCAAAGGATCAAATCCTGAGGTTGATATGAATTACATTTTATGGTTTTCATCCCTCCATCCTCTCATCTTCTCTCTGAGCTCACTTCCCTTTTCATGCCTCTATTTTAAGCTTTTCATACTAACACAAAAACTATGTGACGATACAGGAGACTCAGTTACGATGACAAGGGACCTGTTGTGTATGACATGACATAACTGTGGTTATTGTCTGGCACAGAGGTTCTCAAACTTTTTCACATCAACGACGCCTGAAGTGACACAGTTCAGACCATGGACCGTTGCTCTTTGCCATTTCAAGACGTGTAACAGACAAGGGAAGGTTTAGATGGAGCTGGTGATCTGTGTGACTGTGGCTGTTTTTCATCAAGACAATAGTAATATATTGAATTTACAATCAACTTCAACCAACTTCTATCAGCGGTCATTTATCCTCATAAAATGGATGAGACACATAGATTTAAAAAAAAAAAAAA
>NW_019523320.1:6718-7399 GCF_002814215.2 Seriola lalandi dorsalis | reverse complement strand
CATATTTTACATTTAAGATCCACTGGACCACATTACACCAGGACTAATGATTGGCTCACACTCCATGTCCCTCGAGTTCATACTGAGCTTGGAAGAACTGCTTCTTGCTTCTTTTCACCGTCCACCTGAACTCACTACAAAACACTTTGAAATGAATTTGTTGGTGTCTCCTGGTCGCTTTAGATTAGTCATTTCTGTTTGTGCCTGTTTTAATTGATTCTTGTCATTACATTTTTTATTAATTGTATTTTTACTTTATCCTCAATGACTTTTGCGTTTAAATAAAGACATATATTCTTCAAGGCAGATATAAATATATACTGTAGCAAATTAATATTGTGATTTAGAGTTTAAAAGAAGATTAAAATTCAGTCAGTTATTTAGATTCATCTCACAAAAAACTCAAAAGTTTCTGATTTAGAGATTAAATATATGTGGCACAAACATACATTTTATATTTTTTCTTTATGTGTGTCTCTACAGACCACTACCTTAAACCTGTGAGACTACCAGAGGCATTTTGAGTCCCTCACCACTCCCTCTCACCTTCTTCCCACCAGGTGTAACCACACATGATCAAAGATCAGATTCTACAGCATTAAATTCAAAAGTATAAATTTAATCTCATCTCTCTTGATACAATCCAGATGGGACACACATCAGTTCGTCTTTGTGTGTGTG
>NW_019523320.1:0-890 GCF_002814215.2 Seriola lalandi dorsalis | reverse complement strand
TGGTTTTAATCAAACCACCAACCTGTTCTACCTCCTGAGCCACAGCCATGATTGCGTGCAAAACTACTTAAGGAAATTCACGTTATCCATACCAGGCTGAATCACATTGTAATCTTTTTACATACCCATTAGGAAGGGTGAACATGTTCCCGCCCTGGAACACAGCCATAACCATAGCTCACTATTAGTTTTTCAGCTGGTTAAACCAACATTCAGTCCTGTCCAAATCTTCACTACCACCCATAACTTTACTGTATTTTAACACACAGAGTTTGGTTTTGTTCTGTTTCTGTTGTGGGACAGCCTAATGAGCACAAACAGGGATTTGATTCATGCTAATGTTCCCTGCTAACCAGGCAAACCTGATCTCCTGCACTGTTGTGCGTAGATTGACTAAATCAACACAAATGTAATCACAGAGAGGGTCAGAGGTGCCAGAAAGCTGCTACACCCTGTCTGAGCAGGAGTACAACATTGTTATTGTACATGTATCTAGTCCACTCTGGAGGACGTGCAGGAAAAGTTGTGATTCCAGGTGTAGAAAGATGCTGCTTTAGTAGGAATATAGTGTTTGTTTTAACTGCTTTAAACTGCTGTAACTGTAGGCTGACAACAAAGTGACTGATATCATATTCTTTCTGAAAGACTCAGAAGACTCCACTAGAACACTTTAGTCGTCCTCTTGCCCTCTGGATTAAGATTTTATTCACCACTGAGCTGTCAAATAGGTTCTGCTAAGGAGGCCTCAATGGAGGCTCTAGTGTGTAGCTACTGGATAATGTAACTGACTTACTGTTTCTTTCTTACGAGGACCTCAGTAACTAGGAGGAAGACCGTGTCATATTCATCAGCCTCCTACAGAGGCAGCAGACCTATTCCATCATCCAGCT
>NW_019523319.1:0-961 GCF_002814215.2 Seriola lalandi dorsalis | reverse complement strand
AAAGAGACGCAACCAACCAAAGAGACGCAGCCAACTAAAGAGACGCAACCAACTAAACAGACGCAACCAACCAAAGAGATGCAACCAACTAAAGAGACGCAACCAACTAAAGAGACGCAACCAACCACAGAGACGCAACCAACCACAAAGAGACGCAGCCAACTAAAGAGACGCAACCAACTAAAGAGACGCAACCAACCACAGAGACGCAACCAACCACAAAGAGACGCAGCCAACTAAAGAGACGCAACCAACTAAAGAGACGCAACCAACCACAAAGAGATGCAACCAACTACAGAGACGCAACCAACTAAAGAGGGTGGGTGTTTGACAGGACGTCAAAAGTATAAAAGAGCGTTGACACATTTCAGTGTTCAGACTTTAATCTTCACAATAACATTCTTGTGGTTTTCTGTCTGACATGTTCACAACAATGATTTGGGTAAATTATATTAGAGAGAGAGAGAACAGAGAACTACGGTTCAGGTGACCAAGGCTTGTTGGTCTGGGTCAGTAGATCTGGTCTCATCAGGCTCTTATTCTCAGAGGGAAACTTGTGATTACTCTGTTTTACTGCTGTAAAGACCTGCTGAGAGTGTTTTGGCGTTTTATTAGAGCTCATATACAGAAAAAGAGCTTACCAACATGGAAACATTTAATTCAGACCCAAACCTCAGAAGCAGAACAAACCCTGGTTCCAGTTAAAACCGGTCATGTGATCCCTGTGCTGATGAGAGCTCAGTGGGTTTCTCCTCTCTAAGCCGTGACGTCATGACGACACCAAAAATTTTGAGCTCCTCCATCAGGCATGAAATTGAGACCGACTGTGTGGACTCATAAAATGTTTGAGGTTTTAAATCCAATTCGGCCGTTTCCGCTGTGGCAGAGCTCACGGTTATGAAGCAGAAAATGTGCTCATATCCCTGGAAATCCCTGCTGCGCTCCACGTCCACACGACCTC
>NW_019523318.1:0-2050 GCF_002814215.2 Seriola lalandi dorsalis | reverse complement strand
GTGTGTGTGTGTGTGTGTGTGTGTGTGTGTGTGTGTGTGTGTGTATGTGCGAGTGTGTGGGGCTGGCTCAATGTAGTGACCTTCTATGTGTCCTATGAACTCCTCTATGATGTATAATGTCCTGAAAAGCCAAAGAGAACAGAAGGGAAAAAAACTGTTTATTTAACAGACATTACTGTGAAGATTTCAAACATCCTATATAAACTCAATTTAATTCATTTTATTGTTATTTTGAAAATTCTTTTCATACGTATTATTTTCTAGCTAACTTCTAACTACAGTTTAATATAATAGTTTTGCAGTAAACCCTACTTTCATGACAGCTCTACTGTTAGGTTTTTGTTAAAATTGTTTTAGAGAGGTGCTGATTCAACCATACAGTGTTCTGCCACATTCCTCCCATTAGCTCCACTCCTCCACATCCAGTCCAAAGACATATATAAAGAAAGCACAATTTTATTTCCTTTAGATGAAAGTGCAGCCTTTGGCACTGTAGATCATGCCTAAAACCTACTCAGTCACCATAGGTAATTACTCATCCTCTACAACCTGCATTACCTGTGGTGTACCGCAAGGTTCAATTTTAGGTCAAATTTTATTTTCCATTGACATGCTTCCACTCGGCTAAGTCATCCAACGCCACGGTGTCTCTTCATTGTTACTCTAACAACATACACATATTCCCTTCTTAGAGATTTTAACAGACAACATTGCATCACCCCAATCCCGGTTTCTCTTCATTGGCTCCCAGTCTGTTTTAGAATTGATTCTAAGATTTTACTGTTCACTTTTAAAGCATGACGGGGGCTAGCCCCAAGCTCCATAATAGAAATGTTAAATTCCATTGTTTTTATTAATTTAAAAGTATATTGTATTTCTTTTCTCTTTAACTTTACTTAATTTCTGTCCCTCTTCTCTCAGGCTTTATTGCCTGCCTTTCTGTTATATTGTTATTTTGCCTCCTGAAACTCTTGCCCGTTATTGCTTTAGCTTTTTTTATTATTATACTGTACATTCAAAGCCACATGTCTGTCTCTGGCTCATTGAGAACAACATGTTACTGCGGTATGTTGCAGTTGAATGATATCTCATCCTCTTCATCTGTAAACCAGGAGAGGCAGAGCGGTGCGGCTGAATGCTCTGTCTGCCCTGTTGATGAGGCAGAAACATTTACAAGAACAATTTAAAGCGGCTTTCCTCCAGCACTAGTGTAGTTACGTTTATTTTACTTTTAGCTTACAGCTTATTTTTCTTTAGGTTGTTTTGAATTATCCAAAGCTCGAACACCAGCAGCTGCAAGATCAGTTCATTTGAACAAATTTGAAGTAATTAGTGGTTTCACTCATGGGGGAAGGGTATATCCTTAAGAAGAAATTTGCACCCTTAACCAATAGCGAGCCGTCTTCACAGTGAAGAGATGAGATAAGAGTCAGACATCTTTTAAATAAACTGTGTGAACTTACTGTATTATATAACTGTATAACTATCCTTGCAACAAAACTCTACATTGCTAGCTTCACAATAACACATGAATACATTCTGTGGTGCTATTAAAAGTTCAGTATTGCTGCCTCACCAGAAAAAAAAGAATGATCACATTATAACATGAAAAGTTGATTGTTATAATAAGATATAAGGAACAAGGTGTTGTTTGTGTCATGACAACAGAATCTCTCCATGTCTTAAGCAGGAAGTAGAACTTGATCAAGTCCTGTACATGAGCCATATTTCTCATTCTCGTTATTAAAACGTAAAATGTTTTACGTTATAACAATAAGTTAACACATTATAATGTGAAATGTTTTGTTATAACAATATAATATTATATTGTTATAACCAGTGTTGTGCATGAATGTGTTAATTGAACACGTTCATATTTTTTGTGAATGCCGAACTAAACCAATCAGTTTACAAATGATGAACATGAATGTGAGCGGTGGCTCACGTTTTACGACATGCCACATGACGTCTCCATAGATATGGCCCAGCTTGGCTAGTGCTAGCAGTACAGACGGTACAGACACATCTGCTACTGCTGAACCAGTTTGTT
>NW_019523317.1:101483-137116 GCF_002814215.2 Seriola lalandi dorsalis | reverse complement strand
GTAAAATGTATGTATTTTTCAAGCTCTGAATCTGTTATATAGATAGCAATATATAAAACATGAGGTTTGTAAACTTTTCATTTTTACCCTTTGACCATAGATCACTATTGATTTATTTTTATATAGATTTTATCAGCTGTAGTAACATAAGTCATAAGGTGCAGACCAGAGTTCTGTAAATGAATCATCCTTCCTGAGGTTGCAGATTTAATATGTACAGACATTTTCAAAATGGCTCATAACTTAATTATGTTAATGATGTGAGGATGAAGTTTGAACTGTTGAAATTGCAAAAAGAATGTAACATATAAATAAGTATTGTTCAGAACACAGTCGATTACTGTAAAAGCCATTTGCTGTAAAAATTCTTTATTTTCTATTGAATGTACAGTAGATATACAGTATATACACACATAGACACTAAACCTGCCAGCAGGCTGGGACAACTTGATTGGACGCAGCGTCGTACTAGTGTTGTCCTAGTTTCCCTGCAACATGAAGACTGCACAGACAGACCAGACCAATGTAAAACACATACTTCTCTTTTGCTTCAAGCTGGCTGATCAGATGTGTAATTTGAGGCATGTCTTTAAAGCCCACTGAGGCAGGGAATGGGAAATGATGGATTTATGTTCAGCAACATAGTTTACTGGCACACTGCCCTGTATGTCATCCTCTGGTTTATACTGCAAATTTTAATCCTATTTAAGATGACATTCGTCCTCCTCCCCCTCTCCTCCTCCTTTGTTTCTTGCTTTTCTGTCTCTGTCTTTTTGTTGCTTTATCCCTGTCTCTATCTTTGTTCTCATAGCTCCTGGCTAAGAAGGTATTCACCCTGTACTCCCTGGCAGTGCAGCAGCTGTCTCAACAGGATCACTATGATTTTGGCCTGCGTGCTCTCACATCCTTGCTTCGTTATGCTGGAAAGAAGAGGCGCTTTTGCCCCAAAGTTCCTGATGAAGAAGTAGGTCTTTCTCTCTATCTCCCTTTTGGTCCTATTTCTCTTTGTCTCACACTGTTTCACACAGAAAATGGGTTTGAGGACTTGAGAGCTTATTATGGTAGATCCCTTAAAAAACAAAACATAGACTAGAGAATATAATACATGGACATAGAATAGATAAACATAGAATAGATGTTCACTAACTTCTACAAAGAAATTAAAGTACAGACAATAAGTAAAGTTAAAGAAATTATCGGTATTAAAGCTAGGTTCAAGTCTGTGTTGTATGAACACAAACAGGTTTTGCTTGTTGTAATCTTGCCACCTGTTCATAATGACCATTAAGACATCCCTTCCTAATGGGATCCTAGTTTATGTGAAGCTAATGTGAAGCTTCAGCAGTCTGAGTTAGTCAAATCAAGTTGGCATCTCTTAGAGTTACCATAATGCTAGAATGCAAACCCGAGCTGCACTGTAATTTCTGTTTTGGCATGCTGTCTATCTAGTCAAGCTAAATCCTAGGGGAACCAGGGCCAATATTTTTTTATTGAACTAAGTGTATCAAACAACTGTCTCCTTGTCTCTCTCGATCCTCAGATCCTGTTAATGGCCATGAAGGACATGAACATTGCTAAGTTGACCTCTACTGACCTGCCACTGTTCAATGGGATCACCCAGGACTTGTTCCCAGCTGTGGAGACACCCATCATAGATTATGGCAAGGTAAATTGATCTAGTTGAAATCAGCATTCCTGCAGAGAGCAAGTGTTTTTGTAAGGTTTGCTCTGACTCTATGACAATGTTCCCTTTTTTTCTTTTTTCTGCAAAATGACAAGAAGGTTATTCCTTATCCGCGCAAGTAGATGCCAAACGAATTAGAGTTCAGCTGCAGTTATGCCCCTGTGTATGTGTGTTTGTATGCTCTCAGCACGGCACTGGAGTATAGAGATGGAGCAAACAAACAAAAAACCTAAATCTAGTGATCACTGCATTTAAAATAATGCCAATTCGCAATACTTGCACACAGTTTTTCAACATACTTGGCATATAGGTTGTTCCAAACATCTTCTGTGGATGTAGTTCATCTTTCAGTATCTTCTGTCTTGTCATGTAATCCCAGACTGGTTTCATGAGGACTCTGTGAGGGTCAGACCATCTGTTGCAGGAGTTCTTGTTCTTCTTGTTGCCTTGATTGCCTTGTTGCCTTGCCTTGTTGCCCAGTCCTGCTGTAGAATGAATCAGTCAGTTATGAAAAGGCTCCCTGGTGGTATTGCATGATGGATAAGAATCTGAACATCTTAAGCGACAAAGACTTTTGCACAGTACTGTAAATATTGATCTTTGCTTAAACCTGGTTCATCATTGTCATTATATCATAAATTTGTATATTTTATAATGCCACTCAGGGTATCCCTATCACTAACTACCTGTGTGTCTTTTTCTATCATTTTGTTGCAGTTGAGGGAGGCCATAGAGGCGGAGCTTCGTCTGAGGGGTTTGCAGGTGACTCCTTTTACCATAACCAAAGTCATCCAACTTTATGAGACCAAAAACTCTCGACACTCATCCATGCTGGTAGGCAAGACAGGCAGCGCTAAGAGTGTTACCTGGAGGACTCTGCAGAGCGCCCTCACTGCTCTGCACCATAAGGGAGTGCCTGGCTTCCAGCTGGTCCAGGTGGGTGCAGATGGAAAATAATGCACTATGATTTATTGGCTAATACTGCTGAGGTCTCACTTTGAGGGTTATATTTCAGATTTGCACAAACTGACAAATAATATCAGCCTCCATAATGAGATATTTACATTAAACTGTATTGTTTTAAATAAATAACATTCTTGAGAGGGGTCATTTCATTCTGCCTCTTTGCACCCAGAGCCAAACAAACATTAAGTGACTGGTTTGCTGAGCATGTACAGTTCACCAGTACTGCTTATTTCTTTAAAAGGGGACACGAGTTTATCTCTTCCAGTAAAACAGACACAGTCATGTTTTCTACTTACTGCTCTGGCTGTCTTCCTAATTATTTCACTCTATTTTTACCTCATGCTCTCTTTTTTTTCCTCAGTGCTCTTTGCATAATGTTTTTCTTGTGTCTCTCCTCGTGTCAGCCTCTGCTGCTCCTGGTTCTCATTATCCGGATCTCTGTTCCTCTCTATTCCCTGACTCCACTGAGCCTTCTTTTCCTGATTCTGTCCCACCCACATGTTCATGCAAACACATGTATTGAAACAGAGACACACACACACACACACACACACACACACACACACACACACACACATAGACATGAGAAACATGCTGAAACTACTTGTGAAAAGGAAAGCTAACTGCAGTATCAAGATAAGCCTATTCAAAGATTGACTCCCTACCTCCGTTTCTAGGATTTCACTGGATAGAGCTTGAAGCAGAGTATGCCAATGAAATTATACACTGAACACCAATACATTTGTGAGAGTCACATATTAGATGATTAAGGAAATCAAACTTTCTTAACCAAAGTGATAGCAAACATGCTAAAGACTTGTACTTATCTTTCAAACTTAACAACGTAACATCACCTCACTTATGTGTTGCTGGCTTTCATACACTAAAACTAGTACACAAAAAGTTATTTAGATGTAACTACATTTGATTTATGTGTTTGTGAATTCCTCAACTTAATGTATCACAACCATTTAGTCGAAAGCCAAACCAATTCAGGGGCTAAAAATGTATCTGTATATAGTATATGTATATGTAATCAGTAAAAACATGCAGATGTTTGGTGAAAACAATGCTGTTCTCATGTGTTATCCTTGTGTGTTATCGTCTTCAGTAATCATGATCTCCCCTTATAATGCACTTTGTGTCATCTTTTTATCATCTCATCTTCTCTTTTATGTCTTGGTCCTTGTGGCACAACAGGAGTATCCTCTGAACCCCAAAGCAATGAGTCTGGGAGAACTATATGGAGAAAATGAACTGTCCACCAATGAGTGGACTGATGGAGTGCTATCTTCTCTCATGAGATCAGCCTGCGCAGGTGCTGAGACAAAAACAATGTTGCTGTTGACATTACACGTAGTATAGGTGAACACAGTAGGCAGTGATGATTCTTCCAATTTTATATTATCTTATAGAGCATCCATTCATGCACAATACTTATTTTATCCAAGTTCATCTTCAGGTTGAATGTCATTTTTTTTATATATATTGTTTGAATAATTTGGAATGTTTTAATGAAAAGGCAAAGCATTGCATAGAAAAGTTAATCCTACTACTTTAAAATTGTTAGTAAAATCTTTGTTACAGTATGAACAATGTTATATATAATATATTTATATGTTGCTTCACTTTTTCTGTCACATGTTGCACCACCTCTCTGTTCTTTAGATGAGAAACCAGATGAGAAGTGGATTGTGTTTGATGGACCTGTTGACACACTGTGGATAGAGAGTATGAACTCTGTTATGGATGACAACAAGGTGCTCACACTCATCAATGGAGAGAGAATATCCATGCCTGAACAGGTGAGGTCGGAATTGAAAACCTGACAGATGGGCCCTTAATTCAGTTTTAATTGTCATGGTAGGAAAAACATTGACAGTGGCTCAATTTAATTGTAGTGTCCCAGTATGTCATGACAATGTGACTGTCAGGTGCATGTACAATGGCAAAACCCTGAAACTGAAGCAGCTAAATGAAATTCAGCCACCATTATTTACACATATGACACATATCCTACATATGAACATGCTTTCCATTGAAAATCCTTTAACATGAAAAAAAACATAAACATGTACTTGTTGTGTAAGGTATTACATTGGAATTCATATGTTTTCAACATAGTTAGAATTGGACAACTAGACAATCCTGACAATAACCATTAATGTGCATGATCAAAAAACTATTGTAAGTTAATCGCTGTTTTCTTTAAATTAATGTCAGCATTCAGTCTGCAAACAACTGCTCTAAGGCAGTAATCTGGTTTGATACAAGATTGATTATGATAAATCAACTAATAGCAAAACAAAATGTTATTAATTACCATATATTACTTAATTCTAGTCAACAATACACTGTAAAATTATCACGACAGAGAAACTATATGTACATTTCTTTGTCATAGGTGTCTCTGTTGTTTGAAGTGGAGAACCTGGCAATGGCCTCTCCAGCCACAGTGTCTCGCTGTGGGATGGTCTACAACGATTACATTGATCTGGGTTGGAAACCTTTTGTTCAGTCCTGGCTGGACAAGCGTCACAAGGTACAATGGACTCAGTCATAATAACTTATTGCCTTCAGGCATTGACAGCATATTTGGATCAATTTATATACATTTTTGGAGTTCTGTGTATTTCTTTTGAAATTCAGAAACCTTAGGCCTTTCAAAAAAATTTGCTTGTGCTGACATCTAAGCCCTGTTTCATTAAAGAACAAATGTATTAGAGGAAGAATAACGGCCATTTTATTCTCTTATTTTCTGGTAACCGCTCTCTTTCATCTCCCTCCATTGCTCTCTGTATTTCTCCACAGGCTGAAGGGGAACATTTAAAGCGTTTGTTTGACAAACATATGGACAGCACACTGAACTTTAAGAAGAGTCACTGTAAGGAGCTGATCCCCATCACTGAGCTTAATGCAGTAATGTCTCTCTGCCGCCTCTATGACTCCCTGGCCACATCCAGCAACGGGGTATGACAAATAAAGTTTTAAGATTTGTGACTGAAATTAAGCTATAAATGATGCAACTCCACCTCATTACATTAGAATGTCTGAAATCTGAAAACAAAGGCTAACATTATTGCTTAAGCCTCCCCATTGTGAAAACAATGTAATTGTGGTTTTCTCCCTTTCTCCAGGTTAACACTTCAGACACAGAAAACCTGGGTAGGTTGGTGGAGCTCTGGTTCATCTTCAGCCTTATCTGGTCTGTTTGTGCCTCTGTTGATGAAGATGGGCGCAAGAAGATGGACAACTTCCTACGCGAGATGGATGGCAATTTCCCCAACAAGGTCCTCTGTTGAGCATCATTTTTGCTTGATACCATGAGTGTTTAAAAAGTCCTGTTTTGTGTCAAATCAAACCCTAAGCCAAACACAACAAACTGTTTTTCAACAATCATTACACTAACATTTAAATATATATGAATGATGTGCACATGGTTTTAGAATGGCAACCCTTGGTTGAGTTGATGTACGCATTTTAAATGCACCACAGGCATAATACTGTAATGTGACTGTATGAATCTGTCTTAGCAGGCACCAACATTCACTGAACCTTTTGTGTAAACTCTTTCAGGACACCATTTATGAATACTTTGTGGACACCAAAAACAAAACCTGGGCTTTCTTTGAAGATAAGCTACCAAAGGGCTGGCGCTACAATGCCAGGTAGGAAACCAGGTGGTCTTATGTACCTGGCATTAGCTCTTGTACACATATATGTGAGTGTGTGGATGTGGTTTTATGTATTTCACTCTCTGCCAGTTCAGTTACTTTTGGAACTGAATAAGTACTACATAACAACTACAATGTATATCTCTCCCTATTCCCTCTCCTGCAGTGCTCCATTCTATAAGATTATGGTTCCTACAGTGGACACAATTCGCTACAATTTCCTGGTTAAGGCTCTGGTGTTGGGTCAGTACCCAGTGCTGCTCACAGGGCCAGTGGGCACTGGTAAAACCTCAGTGGCCCAGAGTGTCCTGCAGGGCTTGGATAACAAGTGGACTGCCCTCACCGTCAACATGTCTTCACAGGTTGGTGTCTTTGCATGGCCTGTGTATGCCAGCTCTGTGTTCATGTTCCTCTAGCCTTATAGAAACCAGTTTGTATTAGGAATGAAAGAATTGTTGGAAAGAAAGATAATTTTGTCGGGTGCTTAGTTTTTTTTGGCTTTTATTTTATGATTAACACAGGGGTTAATATTAGGTTTAATGAATATTGAATTACTGTACTGTAGTCCGTGAGGGTTGTTAAAAGAGTATATAGTAAACAGTAAATATGTGTATTTGGTACCAGGGACAGTGTAAGTCTGGGCTATTCAAGTATGTTGTTCAGGGGGCCACATTTACTGAAAGCTAAGGGCCCGGGGGCTGGACATTTCCCTGAGCTATTCTCTTATGTACACTTGACACAACATGGCACCACATTTTCAACACTGTTATTTTGCCATATTGCATTTGATTTGCTGTTGAACATAAGCTGCAATATTAGCAAAAAGGCAAAACACATTCTACAACATATACAGTATATAATGTTAAAATTGGAATATACCTGGTTTGTCTTGCTGTGGCAGACATTTCTATCCCTTGGCTTTGTCTCATTAAAGAGAGAGATGGTATATCATTACCATTATGTGAATTTATATATTGAATGTCATGACACATGCTGTCATTGGGTATGATCTATAGATACTACATTTACAGGAACAGGCTCACCTACATAACTTTGGATGGCCCACCCTCGCTCACAGCATGAGATACAGTGACATACAAGTGCAGTTTCAGTGTGTTTGAGAGAGCATCTGCCTCCATCCAACCGTGTTGTGGCTCTTAATGGCCTCCATCTCGGCTTTACTACAATTATAATAAAAGTAACACCCTGATCCATGGCACTGCAATTGGACTGAATCACGGCAGCTCTGATAAAGGGCTATCAGTGAGCCTGGGATGATGGAGGCACTCATCACCCTCCACCTTTACCACCATTACCATTGTCACCATGCCCCCTGCCCCCTGGCTCTGCCCCCGACCCAAACGTCCTTACTATTATCACCTAACTCCCAGCAACAGCCATTCTCACCTGAAATCATTTACACAATACACAAGTACACAAGTACACATCTAGGCATCCACATGTTATACAATAAACGTCTTTCTTCTGTTGTTTTCATTTGAAAATTTTACTTTCACATTGTTGATGAGACATGGTACACAGTGAAACATACCATTTCATCTTTGTGTTTCTGTGTTTCTCTGTGTTTCCACCACTGTCCAGACCACATCTAATAACATCCAGGCCATCATCGAGAGCCGAATAGAAAAGAGAACCAAAGGCGTGTTTGTGCCAGCAGGTGGGAAACACCTGCTATGCTTCCTGGATGACCTCAACATGCCAGCCCATGATCTTTTTGGCTCCCAGCCACCACTGGAGCTGCTGCGCCTTTGGCTCGACTACGGCTTCTGGTATGACCGCCAGAAACAGACCCTGAAGTTTGTCAAGGTGAGACAGGGCATTCAGGTCAGGGTGGGAGTGAGGTCTGTACTTTGGTGTATGTGAGTTTAAGACATTATCATTTTTCTGCCTTCGTAGTGCCTCTTCCACAATTACCTCATAGTTAACTTTGTCTTTCAATCTGTGGGACAAGAGCTTTACATGTGCAATATGTTTCATTCGATAGGTATTTTTTACTTTTCACCATTTTCTGTTGTGTTTGCTGTTCGTGTGTGTCTGCTTTGTTAGGACATGTTCTTGCTGGCATCCATGGGGCCCCCTGGTGGAGGGAGGACTCACATCTCTGGCCGCTTGCAGAGTCGATTCAACCTCATCAATATGACTTTTCCTAATGTAAGTCCTCGCCTCTCCTCTTTTCCTGTCTGATGTTTATCCTTTACCACAAAATCATACTAATGAACATATTTTTTACTAAAACAGGCACTGACATAAATCAAATATGCAACAAAAATTTTGACAAATTAATCAGCAATGAAATGAAAATACCCAGGATTCATAAATTGTGTCATTTTTACTTTTTCTCATCTAAGTAAAAGAGATTCGCACTCAGTTTAGCAACTTCTGTTGTTCATTTTATCTGTGTCTTTCCTTCTTCTGTCATCCAACTGTTACTGTGCATTTCAGCCAGGTGGATCTGGGTAATCCTCTACCTGGCAGATGTTTTTTCATCTTCTATCACCATTTGACAAATGCTTTTTTGTTTTGCCACACTGGAATTACCCTGATTATAATTATAGCTGTGATGATAATTATAACTACTGCAAAACTGCACTCTCTCATACCCAGAACCCAGGAGATATGATTGACTGAAAGGCTGCCTGCAAATGTTCTCCACCTGCTAACAACCCCCTCCCATCTGTCTCCTTTCTCTTTGTTAAATCTTTTGTTTGGTTGCCTTGTTTTGTTTTATTTGGCTTATTTGTACTTTTCTCACTCTCTCCACTTATTGTTCACTCCCTCTCCAGATCACCTTTTGTCTCCTTTCAGTCTTTTTCAATTACCTGGCATTTTTTATCTCTGTTGTTGCGCTCCTTTCAACCTTTCCTGCTCCATCTTACATATTCCATTTGCCCAGCTCTGTCCTGTTGATTTCTGCTTTTATTTATTTTCCCTCTCTCCACTCACAAAAGAGCAAAATATTTGCTCTTGAAACTCTCTTGGGCCATACCGTATTCAGGAAGTAAACCCTTGACATTTCAGTTGCCTCGCCTCTTCAATTTGTGAAGTGGACAACTTGAAATGGAATTGTTACACACTTTAGAAAATACCCATTCTGCCTTTTTTTTTTCTCTTGACCACTAAAACTCTGAAATTTTGGTATCTTATTGACATGGCTATAAGATTTACGGGATGTACATAACTTGAAGAAGCCCATCCTCTCTGCATGCAGGAGTCCCAGATCAGGCGGATCTACAGCACCATGATCAACCAGAAGCTACAGGAGTTTAAAGAGGAGGTGAAGCCCATTGGAGAGATTCTGACTCAGGCCACGTTAGAACTGTATTATGCCATTACAGCTCGTTTTCTTCCCACTCCAGCCAAGATACACTACCTCTTCAACCTCAGGGACATCTCCAAGGTACACAAGAACACATATACTGTAGATTGGTTAGTTTGATATATATATATGTATATATATATATATACACACACATATATATCAGCACATACACCACCTAAAATATGTTTTCAAGAAAATTCAACAGGAAGTGCAGCTTAGGAAAGCTCTCTACACTAAGCCTCACACTGTTTAATTAAAATGTTATATGACTTGATGAGTCTTTTTTTTCCTGTTCAATCCTTGCTAGGTGTTTCAGGGTCTGTTAAGAGCGCATCCAGAATTCCATGATACCAAAAACAACATCACCAGACTGTGGATCCATGAGTGCTTCAGGTAACATGTTTTTCACCAAATATTGAACCTTCTCATAGTCAAGTAGCATATTTACGATAGCTCCAACCTCATAGTGACAGTGTTTTAATGTATCATTATCTGTTATCTGAAGCCTACAACACTGTATATTCAGTTGTGGAATGGTTTTCTTCTTTATTCTACACTTGTCAAAGCTTGTTCTGTATACGGGATAATATCTATTGCCTATGCTCTGTTTCTCATTTCAGAGTGTTCTCAGACCGGCTTGTAGATCACAGTGACATGGAGGCTTTTATTGCTTTGATGGGGGAGAAACTGGGCTCACTCTTTGATCTCACGTACCACAACATCTGCCCCAACAAACAACCGCCAATATTTGGTACATTTAGTACTGTACACATACATACAGTACTTGCACACAGCATGCCATTGTCACAGTGTCAGCATGGCTGTGTAAAAAAAAAAGTGTTAAGAGTGTAAAAATACCTACAGACGTATTTACAGATAATTAAATTGATTGTTAATGGGCAGTGGTTTAAACATTATGAAATATTTGTGTGTGTGTGTGTGTGTGTGTGTGTGTGTGTGTGTGTGTGTGTCAGGTGACTTCCTGAGTGAGTCTCGTGTGTATGAGGACCTACTGGACATTAAGGCTCTGAAGAAGTTCATGGAAACCCAACTGGAAGACTACAACCTGACACCTGGCCTTGTGCCCATGAGCCTGGTGCTCTTCAGAGACGCCATTGAACACAGTGCGTCTCAGTACACAACACACACACAAATTTAAATGGATGCACTGTGCACAAAATTCCCCTGATGAATCAACACACAGTGTCAATTCATCACATTCTGTCCAGTCAAACCAGCGCATTAAAACAATCAGTATAAGAGGCCCTCATCTGCTGCTCTCTGCTCTCTGGTATCTTCAGTGTCTTATGATTCAGGCGCAGTTTTAAAATCCTCTAAAAAACACAGCATGGGGCGCAGCTAAAAGTCGCCCTGCAGCTGAAAGAAAAAAGGCCCCAGGCAGCACCCTCTCGGCACCAGGCTCTGCTCTGTACACTGCTGTCAGTGTGCCACACACCACTGCAAATCAATAGTAGTGCATTACTATAGAAACAACATGGGCTGACACTAGTTTGTGTGTAGTGTTGGTTTGCACACTGTTATATGGTAGTGGGAAAAAATGTATGACTATAGATTTTGTCACATGCAAAATGATAATGTTTTAGCAACGTTAACAATTTGTCAAGCTGATGTGAACACATTTGACAGCCTTTTTGTAAGAACCCATGTCAGTTGTAAAAACCACACAGATAGCAATTCTAAGAATACTGTCAATAAAGGGTTTCAGATCAAAGTTATTTTATGGGTAATATGTTTGTGTTTCCTCCACAGTAACCCGTGTAGTACGTGTGATCAGTCAGCTCAGGGGCAACATGCTGCTGGTTGGTGTTGGAGGCTCTGGTAGACAGAGCCTTTCTAAAATGGCCACCTACATCTGTGAGTACAAGGTTTTTCAAGTGGAAGTCACCAAGCAGTATCGCAAACAGGAGTTTCGAGAAGGTGAGATCAAGCACATTAATATGACATGCACAGATGTTTCAGAAAGGGAAAGCCTGACTGTATCCAACAAGTTCCACTTTGGAAGTAACTCTATTGTCTGGAAATTAAAACAAGGAAAGTTCAAAACTAAGATGGAAAGATTAGAACAACCATGGACTCACATACTGTATGTTCTTAATATTCAGTGTGAAGTATATTTAGCTCCTGGTTGATTCACCTGAATTTAATCTTTGATGAATAACCTCTGTGCAGTCAGTTCTTCACTCAGCTACAGTTCAATAGGTGGTTTTTCTCTCCTTACTTTCAGACATCAAGAAGCTGTACCGTTTGGCTGGTGTGGACAACAAGCCCACTGTCTTCATGTTCAATGACACCCAGATCGTAGATGAATCATTCCTAGAGGACATCAATAACATCCTGAGCTCTGGAGAGGTGCCTAATCTCTACAAGCAGGATGAGTTTGTTGAGGTCTGTATTGTACATCTATCTTTATTTGTCATGTCTATTTGCATAGTGTGTATTTATTTTATTTTATGAAGTCAACAGGCAACACAAGGCTGAGGTTTTACCCATTTACTATATGAATTTGGTTTAAACCATTTGGAATGAATTGGTTGTGTGTTAAACTCATGTTGTCACAATCATGTATCTATAGGTCATTGAAGTTTATATTTAAATACATCTCAAGTCAGTTAAAACCTTATTCCAATCCTCATACCATGTAACTCTGATTGCAGGTATGCAATGCTCTGTCAGAGTCTGCCAGGAAAGACAAGGTGGTGGAGACTCCTGACTCCTTGTTCAGCTACCTGATAGAGCGAGTCAGGAACAACCTGCACATAGTTCTCTGTATGAGCCCAGTGGGAGAGCCCTTCAGGTGAATACTGATACTGTTTCCTGCAGCACACACTGTGTCCTATAATATATCCTTTTTCCGCAATATATTCCCCCCTCCTCTTTTTTCTCCTCTCCTCTCTTTGAGAATCCTGTTTGCTCTGGTTTTCCACACACAAGTTTATGGAAATTAGGACAGAATAAATCACATTGCAGTTCTTATAGGATGAAGAGCCCTTTTCATTTCATTTCATTTTATACAAAATTAAAAACTGGCCTTCACAGTAGTGCCAATATAATGACCAGTAGTCTATGGAAGTTTCTATAACAATACGGATGTCTGCCATTATTTTATATTGATATTTGTGCTGCACGTTTTTGACTTTTACACCAGTGTCTTCAATAACGAAGAAACAAACTCTTGCATCTATCTGCTACTAAAGTTTAGTCAGAGAGCTTGTAAATAAATATAAAATAAACTACTGGTCATCCTTGACAGGGTCACTATTCCCTATTCCTCACAATTACACTGGGGACAGTGAGTCATGCTTTACCATGAAACAGTGTGTTAATGGCTGATTGACAAATGAGGTTTAGTAACTTGGATTCTGTAACGAGGACCTGAGAGTCACTGTAATTGCAAACGGTGTGGATACTGTGACAGAGAGTGTCAGCTGTCTGCACACACACGCAGACGTAGTAAGCGCACAGATAGACACACATTTTCTGTCACACACACACATTTCTTTTCACAAAACATGTCTTCCCCCTCAAGCATTGATGGCCTGGTTGTAATTAGTGGCACAGGGTAGTGGTCACACATGATGGTGCTAATTGGGCTGGCAGGCACCTTCACCCAGAACTAATCACCATTCTCTGTGTGACGAGGCATCCTGGCCCTCTCACCACTAGCTGCCAGCAGGATTCATATCACACTGCCAGAACTCAGGGAGCACTACACCAATTAACCAGCTAAACTCACAGGCTCACACTGTAGGTCTGGAGCATACACTGCTGGACTTAACTGTAGAAGGTTCTATAAAACCTTCTGTGTCATACTGCTTAAAACTAGCCAGTCATATTTACACATCCATTTTAGCCTTAGAGGAAAAAATCTATTCTTAAGCATAATGGCTTCATTATTCTCTTCAGTGGTCTGTCAAATGTACCTCCTCTAGTTTACTGGCCCTGCGTCCACAAGGCTTTAATAAGGATCATTATATCAACAAATTGTATATGAATAAAATTCATAAATAGCTGTTTGCCAACAGGAACCGCATTCTCCAGTACCCAGCACTTGTAAACTGCACTACAATTGACTGGTTCTGTGAGTGGCCCAAAGATGCTCTGCTGGAAGTAGCTGAGAGGTACTTGGATGGACTGGAGCTGGGATCCTTGGAAGGGGTGAGGCATACACACACACATAAACACACATTTTCTCCCAACATCTGTAAGGTTTGCTTTATGTGACTATGGTGTCAGCCTTTAAATTAGAAAGATAGAGGGGCAAGGATGGAACCTGAAAATGACTGAACAGGGTCAGAGTGCTCTGTTTTTCAATTTTCCACATTAACAGCTAGAATGTCTGTGCCTATAAAACATTCTCTACCACAAATTGCATTTACAGTACAAGCTTTAAAATCCGACCTCATCCACACTGGGTTTTCTAATCATTTTCTACGGGACTGGTTTTGATTGATATCACTTCAGTCCCATTAAAATGTGAATTAAAACAGTGGGTCATATTACTGTCGAGCAAGTCTTTCCAAAACGTGCAGTAATACTGAATAAAAACTTATGATGAAACAAAATGAAAACAATAATCTTTAACTTTAACTGTGAACTGCACTAAATCAGTGAATAAATAGTCAATAATATGCATTTGTAATGTTTGAATGTCAGATCAACATGTTTACATATGCTGCATGATGTTGCAGATCCAGACAAAGGTTGCCAGTATCTTTGTGACTACACACCAGTCAGTAGCACAGATCTCCCAAAGGATGAAGCTAGAGCTGAGAAGACATAATTATGTGACACCCACCAACTACCTGGAGCTGGTGTCTGGATACAAGAAGTAGGCACCTTCTAACTTTCTCCTCACTCTTTTCATAATACCTCCTAATGCTTCATTTGCGTTTTGGGGGCCATACACTATGTGCACACATAGTGTAAATAAGTGTAAATACTGTACATGAGGTGTGGGTGCTTGGGGTTGTTTTGGTGTTATACTGTATGCATCAAATTCGAGCTAAACCAGAACAAGCAGGAGTGTAACACTAACCTGGTTAATTCCAGTGTAAAGTTATTCCCTTTACAGTTACCACCTCCTCTGTGGATAAGTGGGTCAGTCTCTCTTAATTTTACAAAATGCCTTTCTCTGTCAGAGTCACTTTCTTAGTCATCTGATTGTGTGTGTGTGTGTGTGTGTGTGTGTGTGTGTGTGTGTGTGTTTTTCTATGTCTGTATGTGTATGTCCATCCAGGCTGTTGGCAGAGAAACGCAGTGAACTGGGGGAGCAGGTGAGCAAGCTGCGTAACGGCCTTTTCAAGATCAGTGACACGAGGGTGAAGGTGGAGGCCATGTCTGTGGAGCTCGAGGAGGCCAAGAAGCAGGTGGCAGAGTTCCAGATACAGTGTGAAGAGTACCTGTCTGTCATTGTGCAGCAGAAGATAGAGGCTGACAAGCAGCAGAAGGTAAGTATTGCAAAAATGTTCACATGCACTACTAAGTAGTTTAAAGTAATAGTTTGATTAAGGTATTTACAGGCTTCTCATCCACCTGACTTACCCAGTCATCCTATTGGATTAGAAAAAGTTGAAACTAGTGGTTTGTGTTTGGAAGGGTGTGTGGTAGTTGACTAAAAAAAGAGGCAGATAATAGTCAGTAACACACTGCTTTATGTTTGTGTGTGTTTGTGTTGAGGCGGTAAGTGCTAACAGTGAGAAAATTGGAGCTGAAGAGTTACAGTGTAAAGCCATGGCTGACAATGCGCAAAGAGACCTGGACGAGGCCCTGCCTGCCCTGGAGGAGGCTATGAAGGTAGATCTCTGTCCTCTCCTGTCCTGTTTTAATCAAATCCCTCCATCTTTTGGGAACCTTTTTTCTTCATTATGTCATCATGTCAGGTTGATTCATTTCCTTGATATTTAATGAGTAATGATTCCTGCCTTTTCAGTATATTTGACTGCTCTACTTTATTTTTACCCTAATGAAAGCATTTTGACATTTGAGTGTTTTTTCTGTGTGTATAAATTTGAATCAAACATGATTCAGTGAGCGGTATACTTTGCCTTCTTACATCCAAACATCTGTTTCTTCCTCTTTTTGCTTGTAGGCTCTGGAGTCTCTGAATAAAAAGGACATGACGGAGATCAAGTCATATGGCCGTCCCCCAGCACTGGTGGAGACAGTGATGCAGGCTGTCATGACCCTTCTGGGCAAGGAGCCTACCTGGGCAGAGGCCAAGAGACAGCTGGGTAAGCGACAGCAACAGTGCAGAATTTAGGGATGGTTGAAGGGAGAGTTTGTAAAAGAAACAAAGTAACTGGGGAAAACTGACAGGTAAAACCAGACAAGAAGAGACTGTGCATAGTTACACAGAAAACGGAAAGATGTTACTGGAAAGAAGGGGATTGCAGATGTTATATTAGAAGTCCCCTTTGGAACACCATTCACTCTTCAATTGGCATTAACTTTACTACAGAGCTCTCAGTTTATAAGGTGCAAACCTCATCAGTATACTGGGGCAAACAGAGAGACTCATAAACAGATCACATAAAACAAAGGTAAATTAAACACAATCTTTTTAGATAATCACAGTGTAGAAACATGTCTTAAATAGAATTTATTAAACAAATGATCATAAAACTTTTATATTCCATTTGATAACTTTTGGCATTGTTGACAAAGTCCATTTCATAGTTCCCTCTGCTGAGCACCCATCACATGATGTGAAAGTTGTCTATATCCTGGCTCCAGCTCTCTGAGGCACAATATGTGGTCATGATTAAGAGCAGTGCAGAGGAAACTGGCATTTCCCACTATCTGGTCATAAAGCTGTAGAGTTGTCAAAAAATAAATAACACTAAAAAGGTATTGTGATGTAGGGAGAACACAACAAAGTCCAAAATAAGGAAACACCTCTTTTCTTTTGAAAGTGATGATTTGTAGGAAACTAGTCAAACTGAGAGCCACTGGGCAAAACATATTAGACTTTTATGGTTTTCTGACCTATTTGACCTTAACCTGTTTCTGGCAGGTGAATCCAACTTCATCAAAACATTAGTTCACTTTGACAAGGACAATATCCCAGACCGTGTGTTGAAGAAGATTGGTCAGTACTGCAGACAGGTGGACTTCCAGCCAGAGATCATTGGCAAAGTGTCACTGGCTGCCAAGTCCCTCTGCATGTGGGTCAGAGCCATGGAGGTAAGAGGGTGTCACTGTCACACACACTATCTCAAACATGCTTGCACAAAACATTTTGTGATTTGATTTTTTTTTTTTATAGTAATAGTTGGTAATCTAACGCATGTAGACTGTGGTGATAATTCTGGCACAAATCCACCATGAGTTGTGTGCATTAATGCACAGCAGCAAAGGAGCAATCACAAAACAATGAGACTCCTATCTGTTAAAATAAATATACAAACAGGAAAATAGGAAGCAAAACTAAACCCATGGATTTGTACAATGTTCCTCCAGGTTTATGGGAGTATCTACAGAGTGGTCGAGCCAAAGCGAGCCCAACTGAACGCTGCCATGTCCCAGTTAGCAGAGAAACAGGCTGCACTGGCAGAGGCCCAGAACAAACTACGAGAGGTGCGGAGCTGAGTGCATCTAGCAGCCAACCTGATAGATGTTTGGATATTAGCTCATGTCAAATCAAGTTTATATACGAATACAGCAGTAGAATTATTGTAAGTCCAATTTACACATGACAAGACCAATATAATTGTGTGTGTGTGTGTGTGTGTGTGTGTGTGTGTGTGTGTGTGTGTGTGTGTGTGTGTGTGTGTGTGAGAGCAGGTGGCGGAGAAGCTAGACGAGCTAAAAAAGCAGCACAGTGAGAAACTGGCCATGAAGGAGAATTTGAGGAAGAAGTCAGAGGAGATGGAGGTGAAACTGGACCGAGCTGACAAACTAGTGACTGGACTTGCTGGAGAGAGGGTCCGCTGGGAGGAGAGAGTTGCTGTAGGCCATTCACACACACACACACACACACACACTCAGGCGTGAAAATTGTTCCTTTGAAGTCAGCATCCTTTTAGGTGTTTGTTTGGGGCAGTTTAGAAAAAACAGATCATACAGAACCTATGTAATCTGTATGTGTGTATGCTTCAGGGTCTTGAAGAGAACATGGGATACCTTGTGGGAGACTGTTTGCTAGCAGCGTCTTTCCTTTCCTACATGGGACCCTTCCTTTCCAACTACAGGGATGAGCTGCTTGCCATCTGGATGAAGGAGGTGAGACACAGACACAAACACACCAAATAAAAACAAAGCTTGCCATGTACTTGTACTCCCTCTACTGTTTCTAGCTAGTTATGAAAAAGAAGTATCCTCTTAAAATGTTAAACTGAGACACTTTATGGTTGTGTTTCCAACAAACCCCATCTTTTACCCCATTCTTTTTTTCTTTCTTTCTTTTTTCCTGTTGCTCTCCATTGCCCTCTGCTCAGGTACGGGACTTTGAGATCCCATGTACACCTGGGTTCAGTTTTGCAGTTTTTCTGTCCAAACCTACAGCAGTGAGGGAGTGGAACATTCAGGGCCTGCCCTCTGACGCATTCTCTACTGAGAACGGAGTTATCGTCACCCGTGGAAACCGGTCAGCATATATAGACCTAATTTGTTAATAGCTGTAGGCCACTAAGACTTTTAAGTTAAATGCTTTGGGATTTGTTTCTGTTCACTTTGGATTTGATTGTGTTCACTGTATGAAACTTCTCTCCTTTCTCTCAAGATGGCCACTGATGGTGGACCCTCAAGGCCAAGCTCTGAAGTGGATCAAGAATATGGAGATGAATAGAGTAAGTTGTGACTCAGCCAAACTTATTGTGATTCTTTTTTAATCTTATTGGGTCTTTACTGTTGGAGTGTTCAATTTCTGGAACAATATTTAAATGTAGGCATAGGAATCTTTAACAGGTCAAGGACAGCAATCAGTGTATTTTAGACACAAACAAATTAGTAGAAATGTAGTAGAAAAAGAAGAAAAACAGACAGCAGGTTGTCTTTATTTGTCATCATCACAGACGTTGCAGCAAGCAATAAGTTTTGGTCATATTTTTTAAAAAAGTGATGGAAAGCCAGACAAAAGCAATAAATAAGGTAATTTATAATTTATAATGCATTTATAATTAATAGGTGTTTATATATGTATGTCATCCCCGTTTTCCCCAAACTAATATGACTTAACGCTTGTTTTCCCTCCACAGCAGGAGATAAATATTGTAGTCATCACTATGAGTATATAAAAAAGTAAGCTGGTCCTCACTAGCAACAAGAAGAGAACTACACACTTTTTGTTTATAAATTTTTCCTTATAAATAACTGCATCAATATATAACACTTCTGTTCCCAAATTTAAAACTGTTCATCAGGCCGAATTCCACGACTTGCCAGCTTTAGTAAATACTACACTTGGGAAGACTGCCTTCCGGTGCTTTCCACAATATAAGTGGAATGGACTTCAAATGACACTGACACTTCAAAGTATCATCCCATTGTATGAATTTAAACATTTGAATTTCATTTTGAACATTATACTGTTGTACATTGTTTCTGATGCTGTATGCACATGCCTGTGTGTGCCTTATCTCTGCTCTATTTCTCCAGTTGTACTCAGATCTCTCTTGTAAAACAGATTGTGATATACTGACCACCTGATTAATAGAATGTAGTATATATAATAAATTGCTCTTTCCATCCTCTTGCGTGTATGTGTGTCCACATGTACAGGGTCTCAAAGTAATAGACTTTCAAATGCCAGACTACATGCGGGTGCTGGAAAATGCCATCCAGTTTGGGAATCCTGTTTTGCTGCAGAATGTCCAGGAGGAGTTGGACCCATCTCTCAATCCAATTCTCAACAAGTCCTTGACACGGATAGGTCAGACACACACAAATTCACAAATTAAAATACCTTCAGCTAATCTTCAGCCAAACATGAGGGGTTGCCTGAATCAATGGGTGTTGATGAAATCTGCTTTTACCAGGCGGCAGGCTGCTGTTGAAGCTGGGTGATAAGGAGGTGGAGTACAGTCCAGAGTTCTGTTTCTACATCACCACCAAACTGTCCAACCCCCACTACACACCAGAAATCTCTACAAAGACCACCATAGTCAACTTCGCTGTCAAGGAGCAGGTCTGTGTGTGTGTGTGTGTGTGAGAGAGTGTGTGAGAGAGTGTGTGAGAGAGTGTGTGTATGTGTTAGTGTATGCTTGTATATCTGTGAATTAATGTCATTTGTACGCTTTGGCTCTAGTTAACTGTTGTGTACTTCTCTAATTATATGTGTGTGTGTGTGTGTGTGTGTGTGTGTGTGTGTGTATGCGTGCGCATTTGTGTTTGTGTGTGTGTGTGTGTGTGTGTGTGTGTGTGTGTATGCATGCAGGGACTGGAAGCCCAACTGCTGGGAATAGTGGTGCGTAAGGAGCGTCCAGATCTAGAAGAACAGAAGGACTCCTTGGTGATCAGCATTGCGTCTGGCAAGAGAAGCTTGCAGGAACTGGAGGATGAGATCCTCAGGTTGTTTAGCTTTTTTATACATATTGTCTTCACAAAGTGGACAAAATTGAGTTTAGGTGAAATATCCAATCTATTATTAATACTAGTAGTAGTACTAATACTAGCTGTAACAATATAGTACAAGCATTTGTTGTAAAAACATTTCGAGTAGCAGTAATAATAGTAGCAAGCCCTGCCTCCCTAAGAACCAGTGATTAAAGGTATTGAAGTCAAGGTTTGTTAAAGGCCCAAATTCTTTTTTCAATCTTAGTAACTAATAGTCTACTAGTAATAGGAATTAGCAACCAGGTAGCTCTAGCCTGTCAATTACTGTTAGTCACTTATCAGTAGCAAGTACTAAACTGGGAGACCACTGAATTTTACCTAGAAACTACTATATTACTACTATTGTTATGTTTCTGTAGTGATCTGATTATGCCACATAAACAGGAAGCATGGTTAACACAGCTAGATTTGTGGCCACTTAGATAAGAAATAGCACAGTAGTAATGACTTACCAACAATGTAGCAACAGAACAACTCAGCTGATCAACACAGCTTATTTTCCTGCTACAATTGTGCGTAATTTGTGTTTAAAAGCAGATAATATTCTTTTGTCAGGAAATCTTACTAGAATTTTTTTTTCAGGTAATCCATAAACGAAACTCACTTCTTTTCAAAGTCTCATGGGTTTTTATTTTTATTCCAAATGTTAATATTCCCAAGGGGAAGAGCGCTTAACAATTAACATACTGATTGAGTGCACGTTTGTCCAAAATTATATGATTTATAATTTTTTGATATACTAAGGAATTACATGACTTTTAAAACATGCAATTATAAACTTTAATCATGAATGTATTTGACCCCCTATGCATTTGTGTTTGCAAATGTTTTTCTTGGTCTTTCTTTATCTACTAAACCAGGCTGCTGAATGAGGCGACTGGCTCATTGCTGGACGATGTGCAGCTGGTGAACACCCTGCAGACATCCAAAGTGACGGCCACTGAGGTCTCAGAGCAGCTGGAGAGCAGTGAACAGACCGAAATCAAGATCGACTCTGCTCGAGAGGTCAGGGTTTACGGATGAAGTTATAGGGGCAGATCGGGTCGATGCTTTTCACTGGTTCTGATGATAAATTGCAAACCTAATCTTTACTTACTGTAAACTAAAAGAAGCTATGTGTGTGGTGCATGTGCATTTGTCAGTTTGTGCATAGAGTATGTGTATATTGGTTAAAGTGCTGGCTCCTCACAGGCCTACCGCCCATGTGCCCAGCGAGCCTCCATTCTCTTCTTCATCCTAAACGACATGGGCCGCATTGATCCCATGTACCAGTTCTCACTGGATGCCTACATTAACCTCTTCAACCTCAGCATAGAAAAGAGCAAGCGCAGCCACAAGCTGGAGGAAAGGATCACCAACCTCAATGACTACCACACATACGCAGTGTACAGGTGAGCAAGGAAGCATCGAGAGAGGCAATTGTTTGCATGCATGTGTGTTTTTATATGTTTTGTATGGACAGAGAAAGACCATGAGCCTTTTGTGATGTACAAATAAGCTGTTAAAGTTAAAGCTGTAGCACTGTGGTGTGTAAAAGGGTTGGAGCCTTTCCATACACTGACTGAGTGAAAAAATAGCTCCTCTGGGGGGTTATACTGCATGTAAGGTGTTTCACTGAGATTTAAAAATATAAGGTATACTATATCTCAAAATTTACTGTGGAGCACTGTGTGAGATGTGTAGCAACTATGTCTACGATAAAGATGTTTATGTCATAATTTATCAGTTGACTTATCAGTTGGTATTAAAAGTTTCTGATATGTCAATCAGAGCTAGCTAACTCATTGTGTTATCTTATGTAGGAACACATGTCAAGGTCTGTTTGAGGTCCATAAGCTACTCTTCAGCTTCCAGATGTGTGCCAAAATCCTGGAGGTGGCTGGCAAACTCAACATGGATGAGTACAGCTTCTTTCTCCGAGGAGGACTCGTAAGAAAACAAAGAACACACACAAACATTTTGTATTTGCTTTATTTGACTTAGCATAATCCAACTGGACAAATGTTTTATTTGCAAATGCACTCAGTGTCCCAAAAGACATTCCACTGTGTATTTAAATGTAGGACCATGTAGAAGTTATGCTATCCCTTCACAGACAGCCCCTTCATTCACAATATGTTTTCCCAAGCTTGACACAGGCATGGAAAATAAGGTTTTCATAACTACCTTTTTTCACCAGTGCATTTCTGAATATCCCTGGAACTGGCCTGATACTGTATGAGTAATGTGTGGATTGTTTGTGTATATATCGATACACTGATGGAAGGATAGTATGACTGCTGATAAACTGATGGATGTGTTTTTAGGTATTTCATAAGAAGGCTCAAATTTACAACCCCTGCATCAGTTGGATGGCAGACTCCAGCTGGGAAAAAATCACAGAGCTGAGTGAGCTGCACAACTTCAACGGCATCAGTTCTTCCTTTGAACAGTATTCCCAAGACTGGAACCTTTGGTTTACCAGTGCTGAGCCAGAGAATGCTGCATTACCAGGTCTGTATATGTTGTGGGAGGTTTTTCTTTTTTTTTTTTTTTTTTTTGGTAATTTGTTACTGAAGGAAATTCTTCCTAATTGGAAAAATGAAGTTCGATCATACCCTACCAAAAAAGTGGGTGTATGATGTTGCTGTGCATTGACAAGTTTCACCTTTGTGCTGACGATACATCAGTACTTTTAAATGTTTTCTTTATTTGTGTATGTGTGTGAGTGTGCGTGCGTGTGCGTGCGCGTGTGTGTGTGCGTGTGTGTGTGTGTGCCCTCTTTTGCTTTATTTAATCATGAGGAATTAGATTTGACAAAATTTGGCTCAGTATGAATGTGATAAGAGGAAAAGCCCCTGCTCAAGCCTGTGGAAGTATACTAATATCCTAAATTTCTTTCAGCTTTCCCTCTCATTAAAGCCTTTGTTCACAACCCTTTTCATTTCTTTTTGTGCCTCCATGCCAGCGACAGCCAGAGCTAGAGGCATATTGTTTTCAGATTGCCCGTACGTACGTCCCATTCTCGTAGACACGATATCTCAGTAACACCTTGATGGAACTTCTTCAAATTTGGCACAAACATTCACTAGGATTCAAGGATGAACTGATTAAATTTTGGTGGTCAAAGGTCAAGGTCACGGTGACTTCACAAAATGCCATTTTAGCCATGTGAACACAATATCTCTGTAATGCCATTCTAGTTTTCTTTATGGTTTCCAAAGTGCTTTCCTTCACTCTTGAATTCTCCCTTTCCTGTGTGTTTTTTTTCTAGGTGATTGGGAGAATAAATGTAATGCGCTCCAGAAGATGTTGGTTGTGCGCTCCCTGCGTCAGGACCGTGTCTCCTTCTGTGTCACCTCTTTCATTGTTAACAACCTTGGCTCTCGCTTTGTGGAGCCGCCTGTTCTCAACATGAAAGCTGTGAGTGTCAGCTCTTGTCTATTTAACCTCTTTAGATTTTTCTATCCTGAGTTTTAGTTTTGAGGCTTTGAATTTGAAGGAATTAATTATGTACTTCATACATCTCATTTATGTAATACTATTTGATCGTAGCTCACTTGAAAACTCAGGAAGCCAATTTCAGTGTTGTTGGCTCAACGGCTCCCACTTTCTTTCTTCTTCATTGCTGAGCCCTCTCTCTCTCTCCTCTTCATAGGTTTTGGAGGAATCCACCTGCAGGACTCCTCTGATTTTTGTCCTGTCTCCTGGGGTGGACCCCACTGGGGCCCTGCTGCAGCTGGCGGAGGCCTCAGGCATGAGCAAGCACTTCCATGCTCTCTCTCTGGGCCAGGGACAGGCCCCCATTGCCAAGAGGATGATCGAAGAGGGTGTCAAAAATGGTACAACACTAGTTTCTATCCTTTTTCCTGCTGTTCTGTCTCTGATTTATTGTGTTGTTTAGCAATGTTTTTCTCTCCCACAGCAGTTTTTTAATGTTTTTATCAGCAATCTCAAGCCCTCTTTTTCTCTACCCAGGTCAATGGGTATTCCTTGCCAACTGCCACCTCTCTCTCTCATGGATGCCTGATTTGGACAAGCTAGTGGAACAGCTACAAGTGCAGAAGCCCCACTCAAACTTCAGACTCTGGCTCAGCTCTTCACCGCACCCTGATTTTCCCATTACAATCCTGCAGGCTGGTATCAAGATGACCACTGAACCACCAAAGGTGCATTTGCTCACATATATGGTTTCCAGGCTTAAGATATCTACTACACAGGCATATTTGCATACATAATCTACATGGCAACAAATCTACGCAGAAGTTCTTTGTATATTAAGCTTTATTTGCCCAAATGTATTTTACAGTCTGATATAAGTCCTACACATAACACCCTCACTAGTGTTAACACTGCTCACTGTCCTCAGGGTGTGAAGGCTAACATGAAGCGCCTGTACCAGCTGGTGACGGAGACTCAGTTCAACCGCTGTTCAAGACCCGTCTTCTACCGGAAGCTGCTCTTCTCCCTCTGCTTTTTTCACAGCATCCTGCTGGAAAGGAAGAAGTTTCTACAGCTGGGCTGGAACATTGTCTATGGCTTCAACGATTCTGACTTTGAGGTCAGGGCCTCATCTGATACTGAAGGAAACAGTAACAGCTATCGGAAAGAACAGAACAAAAACAGACAGGGCAGTCTGTTGTACAGTCTATAGAAGATGTTGGTGGTTAAAAGTAGTGAAGAATAGAGTGAAGATGATCATGATGTGGTTGTGATTGAGTGGAATTTATGCATGGCTGATGTTTCCTTGTCAGTAATCTGCTCTAAACCACAAATATAGGCTTAAGTCAAGCAGAAAGGCCATTTTATAGCCTGTCAGAGTAAAGGCCAATCAGACTGATGGATAATGACAATCTATTTCAAGTGCATGAGATTGAACAGTACTTATGGCCTTTGTTAAAATGTCTGTCTCTCCACTCTATCTTCACTGTTTCTGTCTACTCTCAGCAGAAGAACCATTTGATTTGCCCTCAGTGTGTTGTTATGCATTTCAAAGTCACTCGGTTAAATCGTCTTCTCGGTGCACCCCTAGGTGAGTGAGAGTCTGCTGAGTCTGTACCTGGATGAGTACGAGGAGATTCCCTGGGATGCACTGAAGTATCTGATTGCTGGGGTCAACTATGGAGGTCATGTCACAGACGACTGGGACAGACGTCTTCTAACCACATACATCAATGACTACTTCTGTGATGCTGCGGTCAACCAGGCCTTCTTCAAGTGAGACACTGTAACACACACATATTTATTTACCACACCTATTATATGGGAATATACACCGGTATAGGAACTTTAAATTGAAATGCACACAGCAAATAATTTATGAAGTTTCAATAAACAGTTGGTATTGCAGATGCTCACATGCTTAGACATTTAGATATTTTAGTCTTCAAATGAATACAGGCCCACTGTAAAATCATTTTCTCCAGTAGAAGCAAATTGTGTTTACACTATGGCGGTGGCAGAAGCCACTTCAACTCCCCATTAAAGCTCCTCGCAGGTCACAGAATGCCAGCACTACCAAGTGGACAATTAGATTATTGCAGCCTGTGAAATTCAGCCACATTGTGACACTTGGTGAACACTGTCACAAGCCCTTAGTGCTCACCTTTTTTTGTTTATTACTTGCACAAATGCTGTGTCCACTCCTTAAATTTCTAATCAACCACTTTTTTAAAAAGATATTTAATGCATCAGCTCAATTTAACACAGACCATACAAAGAAGACTGCATATAAATGTATATTTGAAGAATACACTCTCTAGCACTGCATTCAGGCAGAGTGAATTTAGGATGGTTGTTTGCAGCTGTGGTGAAGGACAGTGAGTGTCCTGCAGTACAATGAAAACACTACCACTTCCTGCACCTGCCTCCCGTTTATTTGGAAATCATCAATACACTAAAACTTGAGGATATTTTTGTAATTTCTTTTCTCAGGGTTTTGTGCTGCTGCACTTGAATTATTATACTGAATTACCTTAAATGAGATGAAAATAATTTCTACAGGGAAACTAGGTCATGGGTCATTGCATTGGCAGGAAATACAATTGAGAGAACAATAGCTCTAATACTGTGTTCTGAAACTCTTGAAGCTGTTTGCCACTAAAACAGTGTATTGATGGTAATGACAAATGAAATTAAGATGCAATTTCTGTGTTGACAGCATCCTCGGTTTGATGCTACAGCACTAGATGTTTATATTAATAGGTATACAGATGGGAGATTGTACAGTGTGTTCAGAAATAAGTTCAAAATGTGCTCGTGTCAACTACTCACATTGCTAAATTTACATATGCAGATATGCAAGTCCAGAACATGCAGATTACAGTTTTCCTTTCCTGTACCATTGTTTATAAATACAATTTCATATCACTGACTTTATACTCCCGTTTCTCTGTCAGGTTGTCCCCCTTAACCTCCTACTACATCCCCCGTGATGGTCCCCAGGCCTCATACAAGGAATATATCAGCATGCTGCCATCCACAGAGCACCCTGAGGTGTTTGGCCAGCACCCTAATGCTGACATTGCCAGTCAGATTGCTGAGACCAGAACACTGTTTGAAACCCTGCTCTCCCTGCAGCCCCAGGTCACCAGCCCCACTACTGCAGGGGCTGGACCAAGTAGAGAAGATAAGGTGAGGGGAGGTGGGAGGAGGTGAGAGCAGACATGACAAGTTGAGTATAATAGACTGGCATGAGAATGAGATCAGCAATTTTATATCTACACCATAGTTGAGCGGTATCCCAGCCTGTTCAGTATCATCTCTGTTATAATGTAGAGAGATTAATTTAAGCGTCTCCTGGTAAGTAGAATTTTAACTTTCTGTCCTCCTTAAAGGTAATTATCCTTACTCTCTGTGGCTTTCAATTTGAAGTCACAGTCTGTTTTGGGAGTATATTAGCACAACTGTTGAGGAGCAGCACTTAATGAAGAAAGTCTAATTAAGTCACCTGCATACAAATACCAATGATTATGAGATTAAAAATCCCACCCATTTTACAAGCATTTAACTGCCCATACAGTTTGAACAAGAATGGATATGATGAAATATTCCAGTCTGTAGCTCAGCCACATCTGCCTGTACGGTCAGAAAGATATACGAGCACACTAAGAATATATCTAGATAATCCTCTAACATTCATTTTTTAGGAAAGTTTTTCATGTTTCATTTGATTTAAAACCTCTAATGTAATAAAATAAAATAAAATCCAACCTGTCAGACCTGGAAAGGGCTATAGGTCTTTAGTCATCACAACAAAAAACAGAAATAACTACATAAGACCATGGTCACGTTGAATGCCATGAACTTGAAAACCAGTAATGCAAGCCACAGGAAGAACCTTAAGTTTCTGACAGCAAATTTTTGATGCTTAGCGTTATCAGTTCTTCATACCTTATTGTTATCTAACTTACTTAAAGTTTACAACAGTTTGTCAGACTTCAAATTTCGTTATGTGAGTTCAGCCAAATGTTAAATCCAGCCAGTTGTAATATGCCCGCCCGATTTCCTCTACAACTACAATGGGCTTGTTTTATCACCTACAGTGTGCCTGACACTGTTTTTGTTTTCGTCCGTACTTTTAAAGAGTACTTTTATATCCAGTTATGATCAACTGGTGCATAGCAGAGGAGTCTTTTGCCTGGCACATGGATGAATGTTCTTTCTGGCCAAAGTCCCAGATTAGAACGGAGTGTATGAATAAAATGCTCTATCCCAGTTATAATATAAATGTTGTGAATTTTCTGGAAAATCTATTAAAAATTGTTTATGGCTAAAACAGCCAAACTTACTTTATTTCAAACACATGCCACAATGGCCTGATACACCCTGAGATATTATAGAAATAGCTACTCAAAACAGTTAATAGTTGAGGCTTTGAAAGGCTCTCTTCATGGAGCCAATGTCTATATTTGATTTCTCCCGGCAATTCTGAAACATCCATATGGTTACACAGCACTGGCAGACCGTCGCTGGTGAAATAAGATACAGATCTAGGAATCTGTGCTTCTTTGTGGAGAACGCTGCACTATAAAGTTTTAGGAAAGACCTCAAAGGGAACCTAAACTTCAGAACTTGACCTTTTTGTTGCTACTAAGATTTCATCCTGACTCTTGTCTTAAATTGATAAAACATGTTCTCTTAGTCCAAGACAAAGAACATTTATTTAAATATCGCAACACTCAAAGTGTATCAAACAGAACTAACATCTGCTAATCGCACTCATGTGCCATTTAAAATATTTTCTTATCACCTGTTATTAGCATGTCTTGCATTAAATATGTCTTTGAGCTTGTGGCCACTGAGCCAGAAATTACTGTTTGTTGAGGGGAGCATTATCTATCAGGATCCCTCTGAAACCATCTGCCAGTTCTGTGTTCTCCACTATAACAAACTGGCTGTTGTTTGGCCATAGTTTCTCCATGTGCATCAAATGTGCTTTACATGTTATGTTAGTTTAATGGTGCCGACAAATAGGTGTAAGTCCAACCGATAATGACTGTCAGCAGTTTAATCTCATCATCCAGCTCCTTTTTAACTTGTCTTGCTGTTTTTATTGGTATGTTGGAGTATATGTGTATGTTTTGGAAAGAATTACTATTAAGAGGCCGAGCTTTTGTAAGTCCTCTAATTTTATTCACCTCTATGATCTGACTGTCTCTGCAAATTTTTCTTCACTGCAAATACATCTGTGAATTGTAATATAACCTTATTCATCTGCTTTCGTACAACGTTTCATCTGTGCTTCTAGGTTTTAGAGCTGTTGGGAGACATTCGTGGGAAGATTCCAGCAGTGATTGACTATGAGGGCACCAGGTCCCTCCTCCAGGACAACCCCTCACCTCTTAATGTGGTCCTGCTACAAGAGATCCAGAGATACAACTCACTGCTGGCCACCATCATGTATGAACTGTGCTAGGGATATGTGTGTGTGTCATATGCTATTGAGAAGTAATGGTGAAACTATCAAGGAATGAGGGCCGTAATGAACAGGTGACTGATGGGTAGTTTTACACAGATACAAAATGAATAAATGGAGAATACTGTAGAGGGAGGAACACGTGTCTGAGTAGGCTGTCATTTAGCGTCAGCAGATCAACAGGGTGTGGTTATTAACCTGAATATCTCACTTTATTCCAAAAACATTAATCAAAATATTATTTGCAATTCATCATCAGGGAAAATCACACATTTAGTCAAGTTTAGGCTTATATAAGCACTTACATAAGAAACTCAGGCAAAAGGATTGTACTTGAGTTGCATCCCACATAAAATGAATATGCTACAGTGAACAGTTGCCCAATTACCGGCCTGCTTGTTTGTATTTCTATGTCTGAGAGCAGGGTAATTTCAGTAGATCCAGACTAGGAAGCAGTGAGGACTAAAGACCTACAACAAAAGGGGGGTAACAATAACAGATGTGCTGCTGCAACATGTGTTTGTGTCTTAGTTCGTCCCTGGTGGAACTGGAGAAAGGGATCAAAGGCTTAGTGGTCATGTCATCCAGCTTGGAGGAGACCTTCCACTGCATCTATGATGGCCGTGTACCACCACTGTGGGAGAAGGTGCCAGACACACACACATACACGCAAACACACTCACTTCTCATCCAACACAAGTTCTTTTGACGCACACACATATGCTTTATTGCCTTAATTTATTCTTTGGTTATCTTTTCTCTGCTGGTTGAGACATTCTCATCTTCTCACTTCTTATAATGTATAAATGATGCACCTACACATACTGTATATGTGATGCACATGCATTATGAGAGGTGAGACATCCTGATGTGAGAAGAGAGACTGCACCTACTACCTTCCTTTTATCTCACTTCATGAAGCAGGAATACACAGACAGGAATGAAGGATTGCTGCTAGGATCAATAATATTGAGACTGTCCTCTCTTTGGAAAATTGGGTGCACTTAAATAACACACAATAAAAAAGACTGCTGAGTCAGGATTACATTTTTAAAAAGAATGCTTTGAAAAAGGTAGCAAAGCATGACAACATCCAAGGTAAACAGTGAAACAAATGCAGCCTTTATTATTTTGGCTGCACTGTACTGCATAATCAAGTGTTGACCAAGTATTTCCTAGTGAGGGTCACTGATAATGTTTCAATCGGACAGACAGCCATGTTTATTTTTCCATGACTTACTCTGACTTCATTTGCATCCAAGCGTTTCTCTCTACAACAAGTTTCTATGGTGCGCTGCCATCTAACAGAGACCATTCAGATTTTCCACTCATGGGTTTTGAGTATTGATCTTTGTGATCTGTGATCTGATCAACACTTTCTGCTCTCTTCAGCCAGTCCACCAGCTGCAGGCCTCTCTCTGTACTGACCCATTGGTCTGTTATTAAAGGTGTATTTATCCATCACTCTGCCTGGCTGCACAGACACACACTTATTGTTCTCCTCCCTCCAACCACATACACAACGATGAGGTTCTGGCAGTGTTCCAGCTGTAATTCTGTCTGAACGCTCCATTCTGGCTTCATTATCACTGGAACTCTTTTTTTACAGTGGGAGGAGAACACAGGGTGCTGTCAGCTTGGGTCAAGGGGCTAGAAAAGATTCTGGCTACTGTTCAAGTGCATATGTGTGCGCGCGTGTGCATGTGTGTGTCCACTGAGCAGGAGTCATGTAGGGCATTTCATGTTTATCTTCAAGTGTCTGATTCTGTCCTCATTATGGACTCCACATAAAAGAATGTATGCATATGTGTTTGTGCATTTGTGTGTGTGTTTGTGCACATGCATGTATTTGTGGGTAGCTGTTCATCAGGTGGAGCATACCTCAGCCCTGTGTCTGAACAAAGCCTGTGGACTAATCATAGTGTAATAAGCAAAGTAAACCTTCCAAGGCCTGCTCCACTTTCCTAAAAACACCCTGAGCTCATTGTGCTCCAGCCAGCGGCTTATTCCTGCTGGGTGTAGTGTGTGTGTGTGTGTGTGTGTGTGTGTGTGTGTGTGTCTATTTCTATTTCCTTTTATAGGGGTATTGGACAGCTATTAGTGCTGCTGCCTCCAGCTGAGCTTCTCTCTTCTTCTGACCACTTGTAAACTAGACAACTTTGTTTTTCTCTTTTCTTTCTTTCTATTTTTGGCTCTCATCCATCTTTCTGTCTTTTCTCATTCATTGTGTCTTGCTCTGTTTTTTGTATACTCATACTAATCATTCTCATTCCTTGTACATCTCCCGTCTAGTGTTCCCTCCATACTGTGCTCTTCTTTCTCTCTATCTCTTCATGCCTCATCTGGTCCATGCAGCAATAACAGCCCCTCATAGACTCTATGTCCTCCTTATTTATCCCTCCATCCCTGCATCCCTCTCTTCTCCGCCCCTCCTTGGCATGGCAGCCTGTCATTAGTTCTGAGCTCACAGACTCATGGCTTTAATTTCGGCCTGCCTGCTTCTCTGTCTCTGGCCATTTTGTATCTGGTTTCTTCACAAGACTTTGCTGTCTGTGTTAGCATTGTGTATATCTATTATGTGAATACATACAGGGCATTTGCTCCTGGGTGGCAAACATGCAAAAAGGCTTTCATCCCCCTAGTCACTATGTATGTAAATGAGTGTGAATCTTTGTGTGCACATGCTATGAATGGTTGGTGTGTTGTGTATATTAGTCAGACAACAGACAAAATAAATGAGAAATTAAAGTGTATGTCAATAAAAGTTACTATGTACATATATATGTATATATATATAATATAGTGCCCAGACACCCAGTTAGCTTTTGTCTGTGTATGAGAGTTCGGCAGATAATGAACAAACAACCAAAAGTATGATATATGTGGATAAAAAGGATTTGTTATGATAACCTTTTAGTTCACACATAAAGCTAGATACCAGGCCATAAAGGTTGAAGAAAGTTTTCAATAGGATCTTAACATCAGTGGGGGCATGTGCCATTGCAAATATCTGTAAATAGCAGTGACATAAGCTGATTAGTTTATTTTTAATTAGTGTATAGAAGCATCATTTTGCAGTTTGAGGTTAGGCACAAATAATCAAATGATAATGATAAACTCTGTACTGATCCAAATTTATCAATATTCCTAAAGTGGAATAAAGAGTTAAACTTAAACCCTGAAATGACAGCAGCCAGCCTCGCTGTCGGAATCTAATAGGACTTCCCCAACAAAAATGTGGTCTTTTCTCACTGTGAAAGAGGATCAGTCCAGATTTATGGCGGCTTGAAGACTGGTGAAAAACATAAGAATGGTGAATTGTATCATAGAGACTGACAGTAAGACAATGCTTAAATCAGAAAAAGCATGCAACAATTTTCTATTTTATACTGTTAAGAGTTTTTGAACTGTTGGGAACTGTAGTTCTTCTCAGGACAGTCAGTGCAATTGGTGTTTTTGACAAGGACATTTGTGAATCAGTTACTGTAGGTGACTGACAGATGATGTGAGTGATTTTGAGTATTTCTTTGCTTTGATCTGTTGCATATCTTTGTACATTAAACAGAATATATGCAATTTAACTGTGGGCTTTGGAAAGTTGAGGCTGGCATCTCATTATTCTTGATGTATTGTAGACTAAATGGTTAATTGATTACTTGAAAAAGTAATAAGTGAATTGACAAATAATGAAAATAATTACCTACAGCCAGTTACCAGTTCTGTCCAAAGTCATAATCTGTTTTACTTTTGTTTTTATGAGATAATGAAACAAGATAACATTTGTAGCACTGTTACACATCCTCCCTCAGAATCATGATTGTGATGTAGTAGATTATTTGTAGATTCCTTTGAATCTTCTGTGGCTCTCTTCAAATCATGTTTACTCCTCAAGTGATACCAAATCAACCAAAGGACGTAAAAGTTGTCATATTAAAATTCTAACATACTACAGGTACATCCACACCTTATTTGTGAAATTTTACACAGTCCCTCCACACCGCTTCTGCATCCCTTTATGTGTGTTGGGAAGACTTAGAAGCCATCAGCGCTCAGTGCTACTGCATTACACTGGGCTTTTTCCCATTATGTGTCGCTGCCAACAGCTGGAAGCATGAAATGACTGTAGATTTGCCATGTCTCTCTCTCTCTCACTCTCTGTCCACTAGGCATACCCCTCACTGAAGCCCCTGGCAGCGTGGACCAGGGATCTTTGCCAGCGAGTCAATCAGTTTGCACACTGGGCAGAGATGGTCCAGCCCCCCAACTTGTTCTGGCTCTCCGGCTTCACCTTTCCCAATGGTTTCCTTACTGCTGTACTGCAGTCTTATGCTCGACAGCATAACGTGAGATTTCACACAACCACATTCACTTAGGCAGAAAGACAGTTATTAGTGAAACACTACACCAGGATGCATAGCGTGTATTGTCCCGCCTGTGATTGATGGTCATATATTTCTAATTTTATCCAGTAGTTTTTTTAGGGGATTTCATAAGCTTAACCCAGTTAACTATATGATTCTAAAACTGAAGATTAAACTGAAACAAGAACAAAATCAAAAATACAAAATGTTTGCATAACAACAAATACAATTTCATTTAATGTTTAACCTCCTAAGACCTGAACTCTTGCATGGCGTGCATTTTTAATTTCTCTTTGCTATTTAGGCTGATTGGGACCTGAGAAAAATGATGTCCACATATGAGGACATTAGTTTTACATTTCTATTACTGAGTGGCAGTATAATATCCTCATATGTGGTCACCAGGCCCTTGTTGAGAAAAAGTTAGTATTGTGGTCTAGAGAACCCAAAATGTGAGGTCCACATATGTGGACGCCAGGTCCTAGGAGGTTAATGTATGTCCTGCTTAATTGTCAAAGCACACGCAATTAAAAACACCCTGGGAAAAGCTTGCTGATGCTGACACAGTCATTTTCAGATGTACACTGAAGTCACTCCCTGTGCTGGTCTGGCAAACACAACCTGCTGAACACTCGTTTCCCTTTTCTCTTTTGAGTCCATACATTAATCTCAGCCTCTCACAGCCAACAACCACCACACTTAATGTTGTACATTAGGAGACTTGAGCAATTCATCTAACAGATATGTATTCATACCTCTCAGTTGCAACACTCTGCTGAAGTGAATGAAAATGTCCTTGTACGACTTTTGGTCCAGTAATAGTAACAGTTTCTTGTCCATCCAACAGATAACATTGTGTGAAACTGTTCTTGCAGATATCAGTGGACACACTATCCTGGGAGTTTATAGTATCTACTGTCGACGACAGCAACCTCCTTTACCCGCCCAAGGTGACTCCGTGTACTCACATTTCTATTTCCATAAAGATTTACATAAACCTGCCATCATTCCACTTTTTCGGAGGCTTTCAGCTTTCAGCAGTCATTGCCACTTTCCATCACATTTTTCATCTCTACTTAAACTTTGACAGTGTGTTTTATCCTGAAAAACTTATTTTCAGTCACAGCAGCACCCCACTTTGTGCCTCTCTCTCCCCATTCCACAAATCCGCTCTCACATTTTAATTTTATTTACGGAGCAGTTTTACAATTCAAATTTTGGCAGTGGGGCAAAATGTTTTCATTTATCTTGATGCTCCCACTCCAGTATTTCATAATGAACTGTATTTCCGACTCACTTCATCTAATCTTTATTCTCTGTATTAATTCCTCTGTGCCTCCCCTTGTCTCTCCCACCTTTTCCTCCATTTTACCTCCCTCTGCTACTCCAAAAAAAGGGCATACTCCCAGCCCTTCCTGTCTTTTGTGCTCCTTCCCCCTTGCTTCTCTTTGGCTCTTTCTCCTCTCCCCTTTCCTTCCCTTCACCCTCCCTCCTCTATCTTCCTCTTCTTTTCCCTCTCTCCCTCTCCTCCCTTTTCCCCTGCAGCCCACCCCTTTCGTATGTTTTCATCCTCCCTCCTCTTTCCTCTCTCAGTTGCATTAGCTAATTGGCATAGCTGTTTGTCATAAACATTTTTTTCCAAAGCTGTATGCAAAATGTCCCTTCCCTCCTCTTACTTGTTTCTCTAAACACCCCCCACCCCCACCCCACCCCCCAGGATGGAGTATTTATCCGAGGTTTGTACCTGGAGGGGGCAGGTTGGGACAAGAGGAACTCCTGTCTGTTGGAAGCTGAACCCATGCAGATGGTCTGTCCGATCCCCACCATTCACTTCAAACCTGTGGAGAACCGCAAGAAGATGGGCAAGAGTGAGTTAATTCAGACTTTTTTTCTCGAATTTCCTCACTGTATCCCGCTGACTGTCTTTCCATCTTCCTCTCCTTGTTTTTTACCTTTTCTCCGGTTTTATTCTGAATGATTCATTTTTGGTTTCTTGTTTTCTCTGCTTGTATGTAATTTGTGATCTCATACCCTGTGGTTTCACTGTCCCAACTCTGTTCCTCTTTCTCTTGTATATGTGTGTGTGTGTGTGTGTGTGTGTGTGTGTGTGTGTGTGTGTGTGTGTGTGTGTGTGTGTGTG
>NW_019523317.1:90460-100581 GCF_002814215.2 Seriola lalandi dorsalis | reverse complement strand
TTAATCAAGGTGAGGTAAAGGATATTTTTATGCTAATATGCATTTCCCCAAGCTGAAAAAGAGGATGGAGGGAGGGAGCGACTGAAGGAGAAATGAACCTATTCAAACAAATGAATTCTAATGAAGCTTCACAGACAAGACGTTTGGAGTCGGTCAGCGTTGTGAGGGAGAAGGCCTGGACTTCCCCACTGGAAAGGACTCAGCCCAAACTCCTGAAAGGGAGGGAGAGAAAAACAAGAGAACGACCCTGGAGAAAGTGAGCCGGGAGGAAGAATGGTCCAGTAATGAGAGAGGGGAACAGAGAAAGGGGGGCCTGAGTTCAAGGTTGTATTCAGACTTAAGGATTGTCCCCCTGAAAGACTGAACACAGACTTCCTCAGGGTTTAAGGGCCTCTTTATCAGACCCAGGTCTGTGTGTGTGTGTCTCTGGTGGTCTCTGGTTGGGTGGGAGATGGAGGGGCACTCACAGCAACATGCTGAATTCAAATTCAAATTGGCTTATTCTCAGGGCTGGTTGTAACTAAAATATCAGACTAGGGAGGTGTTTTTTATGGATAAAAGCTTCAGCTGAAGTGAACTAGAATGTAAATGTGGCGTGGAAACATTTTAAATGTATTTGTTATGCGGTATTAATTAACCTTCCTAATACGTTGAATTTGTGTATTCCAGGACAGAAATACAGTATCCAAACTTTTGTGGCTGCTTAAAAAAAGAGCCACAATCACACAAATTTGCTGTGTTTATCATTTTGTAAGAGGTGGTGACTGTTCAAACAGTGGCTGCCTTAGTTTAGAGCCAAGCATTTCAAAAGCTCCCAGTCCGGAGAAAAATTCATTTCTTGAGGGCATTGGAAGCCAACTTCTTCCATCTGCTTATCCACTCAGAAACAGCCCCTTTGAAAATTCCTGCCTTTAGAAGAAATGTTGTGGACATTAATGACTGTCAGTGATGTGGAAATCCAGAGTTTATCATGTAAAGGATCTGTATTTGAAAATGTTATCTGTCACTTTAGATGACAACCAATTGGAAATGTCTGATCACATTATACTGTCTCCTAATGAAAATAGTATTACTTAAACCAATCTGCAAGTGGTGATCCCCTGACAACTCCTCCAGCTAACCGAGTCTCTGTGTCACAGCTACTATCCGTGATTGGTTTCTCTTGTGCTTTAATTGGATTTCCTGGCAAGCTCTTGCCTAAGTTTCAAGTTTCTTGGGAAATGACAAAATTACCAGCCACCTCCAAATAACTTTTGATTCCTCAAGTGGCTCTTGGCCGCTTTAGTACAGTTACTCCTTCCAACTGAGAGCCTGATTCTTGAACCAAATAGTTACAAGGGGAAAACCTGGGGTCCAGTTGTTCTCCATTGAATAGTAGTTTATAATGGAATTTGGGCAAGTTGTACAGTGTGTTTGCCAGTGACTATGGAGGCGGGGCAGTTAATGTCCAAGACTCTTCCACCGAAAATAAACCTGCATGAGGGAAGAGAGAGAAGGAGAGAGAAAGGGAGAGGAGGGAGGGAGGAGGAGGAAGGAAAGAGCCTTTCAACGGGGACAGAAGGGAATGAGTCTCCGTTTCAATGGAATAAAAACTGCGCAATTTCTTTAAGGACTGCCTGCTCGGATCGCAGTGGACCATTCCTCTCTATGAAATGGATATCAGTTGTGTTTTTGGATGATTGAGGTATCCGTGCCCATTGCAACCCGTGCTGCCTTTCAGGCTACAGAAGCTGGCGATTTTTTACCAGATGGTCTTCAGAGAGGGAAAAAGAGCTGTACAGTCGTTTGGAAAGGCGATATGACTGTGCAGAGATGCAAGACCAGTGATGAGTCTATCCGTCATGTCTTGCCCATGGGCGAACACATCCACATTTTCTCAGCCTGGGCTATGGTCTATCTGCGTATACAGAGCTCCCCGTGTCGACGTTTGCATCTAAACGCATTATGGATGTTGAATGGGGTTTCATGTTTTTTGGGAGAGGGATTTTAGGGGGCTGCGTCATCCGTGGCTGGGAAAGGAGATGGACTGCTTTGCAGATTTTCCACTATTACACTGTTTTAACAGCAAGAGTCAGCACGCCACCTCCCTAACAGATTTTGGATTGCACATAAAAGGTAAGCATGATGCATAGTATGACTCTTATCAGGCGTACACGCTGACATGTGAGGCTACAGCCTGTATTACCTAATTGTAAGCGGGGAACCAGTGAGCGTCCATTGAAAACAATCTGAACTACAGTATCCTCATCCTGTAATAAATCTTACAGGACACGATCAACATCACAGCAAAAATACAAGCCACTACAAGAGAATTTGTATCACTGTGGGAGACAATTGTAAGTCCCGTAAACTCGAGATTTTGCATATTAGACACATGCATCTATGAAAACACAAGGCTATATGATTGTGGTGATTTGTGCATAAGGGGATGGTTTGATGGTGTTACATAATTGCTAATACAGTGTATTCGGCAACGCATCTCTTAACTTTACATGGATAGGGCCGATAAGTTTGGATACTGCAGCGGTTACATTTTACTGTGTTGCTGACAGCTGTTTCGTCTCTTCTCCCCAAATTTCTGTTGAAACTGATGATGGTGATGTCATGTTTTTACGGTAAGGAAGGAATAGTTACGGGAAGGTAGCCCTGGAGTTGGTGATGTCGCAATCGCCTTCTGTTGATCACGGTTACACGTTTATAAAAGCACAAAAAGGCGATGGATCGTGTCCGTGGGTGTGATATGCAACGTGTGATTGTGGTATTTTACTGGTTATGGCGTGAATAGCAGCTATAACTGAATGAAATACGGGCTCACTGGTGTTGAGAAAGGAGTGTCGCATTTTCTTTCACAAATGTCATGTGGTGAAGTTGTGGCGGGTTCTCTACTATTTCCAGGAAGAGCGTTTGAATTTTCTTCCCTTGGATTTATTTTCTGTCTCCACCCCTCTCCTCGCTGTTCATGTAGCACTTCTGACATGTCGCCACTGGATGGCGACTCAGGACAGTGAATTGGTTCAACTACTTTAGTAAGACTTCAGTAAACTAGACTTCAGTGAAGGATCCAGTTTTGCTCAGGAGTGCTGACGCTGAGTGGCTGTTTGGCTGCACCAGGCCTTGACCCAGCGTCCAATTAATAACATGCCTCTCCGTGTCAAATGTTATGCATAGCTTTTATACACTGCGGCTAAATTAGCCAACACTAAAACCCAGTTAGACTGAACTAGATCACGACAATTTTGTGATGGCCCATTCACAAAGTAGTCCGCTTAGTTCGGGGTCAGCTTCACAGGCCTACATACCACTATCATAATAATCCTGCAGCAGATAGAAACTCCCTACAAGGTGCATGTGATGTACTTTTGCCACCAGCCGGCACGCGCACCACCCCTGTGGCACAAACGGTGTCTCACATTCCACATTACCAGATTATTATAAAAGAGGGGCTTTAGTTTGTTGCTCACTTTTCAACGTGGACAAACAAGCAACAAATTAAAGCCCCTCTTTTATAATAATCTGGTAATCTATTCTAATCTAATCTAATCTATTCATACTGACATATATATAATAATAAATCCCTTTCATTTTTGACTGAGCCGTAGACTGACTAATGTCCCACAATGCAGTGCAACTCGAGGAGCTCCCCACAGCTGCGAAAAATTTAAACTAATTATGGGCAGTGGCAGGACAAGACGAGACCAAACAAAACAAACATAATAGAAATTTTGAAAAAAAATAGCAGGCGTTATTGTTGTTAACAATTTTACAAAGTTTCCATCTTGATTGAAGACTTCTTCTTCGCATGTCTTTCACGACAAAACAGTAAGAAGCTTTTTATTTCTAGCAAATGTACCTTACACAGTGGAGCTTCTACCCAGGTAAATTCTGGTCCGAATCTGCTCAATATACGCCAAGCGGTTTAATTCATGTTTGGACGTCAAGTCTGGGGGTGACAGGTGTAATGCTGCAAAATTTTGTATGACCAACATATAACGTAGCTAAATGTACAGGTAAAATAAAACTAAATAAACGGTCTGTGTAAACCTGGCAGTTCCCCACTATAATAAGTTTGGATTCTCCTCGATCACAGTTGTTTCCTGTCACACCACTATGAAATATAGCCAACGCAGTTATAGGTGGTTATGAACATGTGACAATGGATTGACAGTGCCTCCACTCCCACTGTGGCCAGGGGAAAATGCCACTTCTGTCTACATGAAAATGCAACTCTTGTATTCATACATGTCCAGTTAGTCCCCCCTTTCCCTGCCCTCATCTCAGTTGTTTAAATGGCATCAAATACTATCTCATTTACCCTTTACTCCTTCTCTATAGCCTATAATTTTGCCTAGATTAACATTATCTACATGCCTTAATGAAAGGATTTACATGTCAACACTGAAGCAGTGTATCTGGTATCTCTTTGATCCTCTATCTCTTTATGTTTGCTCTCTGAAGTGCAAGAATGTGTATTTACTATTTTCCTCCAGATGGCGACACATTTGCAGGCCAACTCTGGTCTGTGTACTTCCTTTATGAACAGCTGCTTCCTTCTTACAGTGCAGTGGTGGAAAGCCAGACTGGATTCTCAAAATATTGTCCTGTAGACGAAACCATCAAATTTAGTGCCATTGTGGTCCAAGTTTTATTACCTAAATAGCCATGTAAATGTGTGTGATAGACAAACCCTCTCAGTACTTTTTCAATGAATGTTATCAAATGCAAATTCTCTACCTGACTATTGCTTCAATTTTGTATTATACTTGAACAAAAAGGTTAATGTATGTTTTCCCATTCCCAGAGAAGGAGTGAGGAACATGGGCAAGCATTGTCGTGCTGTGTATGAAGAACCACCGTTGCCAGACTGAAGCCATAGGTCAAATGTCTGACTAGGTGTCTGACCAACTCTAAGGAAGAATGGGCAAAACGTAAAATGAAAATCACAGCCAGTCGAGATGGACTACACAGAAACTGCTGTTGCCATTAGTGAGTGATGGTAAGACAAATATACATATATATATATCTATTATATAAATGAATGATTGTTTGATTTAGGAGCTGGTCATTAGTTCTTGAGTTTTTATTTTTTCTTAGGTTTGTTCATTAGTTTGGAATCAGGATAGGTTACTATACTTACTCTATATAAAAACCAATTACTGTAAGATTTCTGTTTCTTTTGTGGGCTTTAAAAGGCACTTTCACCTAGTGCTTAACTGATAAGATTTTATTCATTTTATTAAATCTTTTGAATGAAATAACAATGTATTCTATGAAAAAACAATTCTAGCTACCATCCTGTGCTATTATGTATAACAATACTTGGTTTTCCCACAGTTGACTTGCAGCAGATAACATGATAGCTAATGACAGCTGGCTAATTGGACTGCTCCATATCAGACTCATTGTTTACATGTTGACATCTCTTTCTGCAGGGGATCCATCTGCATTTGGTCGCAAGCACCCACCTGCTCAGGTAAGATATTTAACCTTTTACCCAGACTTTGACCTGCTTGCCTGTGTCCTGCAGTGACACATGGGATGTGCATGCCTTCAATCCTTTTGGGATGTCTGTTATTCCCGTTTTGTCTGTCCAATAGATGCATTTTTGTTTGAGCTTCTTTCAGAACAATGAAATATTAGACTTCTTTAAATGTATTGAAGTACCCAACCATTGGGCATAATACTGCCAGCAGTTTAGAAGCTTTTCACTCAGATTGCAGAAGTGGTAGAGATATATGAAACCCTACTGATCTAAGATCAGATTACTGTAGAAACCGTAGAATTTTTTTTCCATCTCAGCCTTCCTTAGTGTTCCAGCAAAGAAAACATACATTGAGGATTTTGTCTCATTTTCTTCTAAAAGGATGAAAATCCAGCAACTGTAACCATTAGAAATGAAATTCCAATAATGCACTGTATTAGCCTATTGTTTTTACACAGTCTGTAATGTGGTCTTTTAGTTTTGAAGCCCAAGGAGTGTCTGGTAGTTTTGAAGCCAAAGGTGCATTTAGGGTATAGAGGTTACCTCTGTAACACAGTATGTACCTCACATTGGTTGAACCAGAGTCAATGTGTTGTTTAATTAGGCCAGAATGAAGCGCCTGCTACATTTACTGACCCACACATTTAACACTGTCCGCTTCATTAAATGTTTTCTTCTATTTTCTGTTTTTGTTGGCCTGGTATTTGCTTGCCTGAACATATTGAGCTATAAATTCATGACTTGTTTTATAGGTTTTGTGTTAAAAGTGTAGCTCAGATTTTCGTTAGATGTGAGTCTCTCTGTTTTTGTAGGACTTGACGTTCTTACCACAGTTACTAATTGATTGGGACAGGGACCACAGCCAATACACATACACTCACACACACTTCAGCTGAGCTTTAAACACTCATCACCCTTACTTAAGTGTACACACACACCTAAGCTAACACCAGCTCTGTTTCATTTTCACACACACAGTCCTCAAACACGCTCTGACACACATCTCAAACCCTGTTTTGATCTCCCTCTTTGGGACATAGACACACACACGCACACACATACACACACACACACACACACACACACACACGCGTCTCCCAGGACCCTGCCCAGTCTTACACACCTGGGGTTTTCCATCACTTAGCCCACTCAGCTTTATTACCCCCCTTTACAGCTGGCCATGAATCAGATCCATCACACGCATAAATGCACATGCACAAATACACACAAACCTGCTTAACACCAAGGTGACACCCTCAATTACGAATATACACATACACACTTACATATAAAGCACAGTCTGGCTGCAAGTTTATTCTGTAAAAATGGATGTAAGCAGAGAGAAGAGAGGAAGGATTATTGAAAAAAGAAGTGGCAGTGTAATGATTATTGTAAGTCCAAACTGTTCTGACCAAGGAATGTATTTCCTTGGTCAGAACAGTTTGAACCTTCGGTGTATGAATGGTTTCTGTAAGAGTTATTGAAATTCATTTGAACTGTAAAGGGCCGGTCTTACTCGTGTTAAGTCAGTGGTTGCTGTCTCATGTGAATGTAAAGAGCTTGTGGTTTGTATACGGTTACTGTTCACATTAGCTTGTGGCAAAATGCTGATACCACATGTATACAACCAGAGATCAGAGTATGCAGTGAGGTCGTCAGTGCTTGCCATCCACAGGTTCTGAGGGTTTTATGTTGAATTTCTAGTAATTCCGTAGGACTTGAGACTATCTTATAAAATAAGATAATCCATAGAATAAAAAACACCTGACTCACATGATGAGAAGACACACTCACATGTTGAGAGACTGGTCCATAGCTTCTTTTTAAGAAAGTTCTGTCCTTGTCTAAATAATATGATGACCAGTTGTCTAAAATTGAAAGTACTGTCACGTTACAATAGTCTGTACAACATTTTTTGCAATACTATTCACAGTTTTTTAAAATGCAGTAGTACTACTTTGCAAATGGCAGTTGGTAGATATATTTATTCCATCCCTTGATCTTGTTTTTTTTTTTTTTTGTCTCAGACGTGTGCACACTCTCACCCTTTCTACACAGTGCCTTGTATCACCTTCCCTTTGGGTTTTCAGTGTCATATTGAATCTTATCTATTGTCATTACGTAGCTTCTAGCTTTGGTAAATAGAGAGCTACGGATATATATTCTAGCCACAAGGCTGGTACTGTGTCCTGGTGGCTTATTATGTACCTAACGTGTTTTAGGTTTGAGTCTGATTCACTGCCCTTTTGGCATTCCCCCAGTGTTGTTACAATTCCATAGAGTCAATTTTAATACTAATAATAAATCTGAAGCTATGATCCTGTCACCATAGTTGACTTGCAGAGCTTGGCAGCACCTTTACACCAGGCTTTTGATGTTGGTTGGTTGTAGGTGAAATAATTCCATATGTTGCACCTGGAACTAGTTTAATTTGGACAAGGATCTAGTTTAAGACACGGTAGATGAGTGGCATATGTTCTGCGGCAGAATTGTGCTCTGCAGAGCAGTAGGAGTCCACAGCAAAGCCACAGTCCTGCACACAGTGATGGAGGGAACAAGCTACACATTTGATTTTAAGAACACTGATGATAGGAGGTTCTGATATGTCCAAAAAGGTTGTTTCAAAAATGTTTAAAGGATTACTATTTTGCAGAGAACTAATAAATAATGATCATTCCAGTAAATTAAGCCCACTTTCCAGTTTGCATCTTCTTTCATTTAAGCAGGTGACATCAGTTTGTAAGTGTTCAATGTAGGGTGTAGGAAAAGAGATTGCAACTGTTTTCCCATCTGCTTTGTCTATATTCTCCACCTCCTCCTCTTCCTCTTCTGAATACTCCAGTCCATGTGCCATCCACATGTGCCACACACCCGTGGAGGGAGCACACAAAGGATGTATGTGTTCAGAGCACTCAGTGGTGTTTTTAACAGTTCTGAAAAAAATTGGTTTTCTAATGTTAACCCCAATCTGTCAAAGCAGTAATGAAGAAGTTTGGGTATTTCAGTTATCACAATAACAATTCTCTCATAGTCTTTGTTCTCTCAGTCTCCCTCAATCTGCTGCTGATGTCAAATAAAACCACATGTGAAGTGTGAAACCATCTGAGACACTGAGAGTGAATGGTATAAGATAAAAATGCTTTTGGTTCAAATGAGAACAGACTTGAAGGAAGGATATCAAGAGAGAGACAGAGAGACAGGAAGAGAGGTGGTGAGAGCTGAGTCAGGATGCCTAGGGGGAGGACGGCAGGAAGCAGTGGGTGAGCAGGAGGACAGGAAAGAGAGGGAGGAGGGGAGACTCCTCTTCATCCTCCTCCACCTCCTCCTCTGTCGTCATCAGCGGTATCATCGAGGGAGGAGTGGCGTAGGGAGGGAAGGAGAAGAGGTGGGGCTGACATCATCCACCTCCTGGAGGTCTGTGAGGGCGTTTTACCAAATTCTCCATATTAAAGCTTTTAACAGCCATGTTTATGTCATCAAAGGGCTTTTAATGCATTCAAAACAACAGCTGGCAGAGAAAAAACATCTCATTTAAGAAATGCTGAGTGTGTATATAAAACTGGCTCTGAAAAAGAAGGAACGGAGAGAAAGGGAGGGATGGAAGAACAGATAGAGCTAGAGATAGCAGATAGAGCAAGATAAAGGAATGGAGAGATGTGATGAGAGAGGTGTACAGAAAGAAAGCTCCTCTGCCTATCTGGTTATATAACTTTCCTGGGAAAGAGGGCATTGGGTTTGTGTGTGTGCGTGCTTGTTCTCATGTGAGCTCTCTTTGTAGGCTCTATGTGTTTGTGTGTGTGTGGTTGTGTGTAGGGGTTACAGAGTTTGCAACGAGGAAGATGCCCAACATGCCTCCTGTTCTCTGCTGTGCTTGTTGTTTGGCCTTCGTTACCCAACTGTCACAGGCCTCTGTTGGTATGCTGTGTATGTGCTTACAAGGTGTGTGTGTGTCTGTTGGCTCATGCACCAGTGTGTGTGCATAACTATGTGTTTATTGGTGCAGCTATGTATATACTTTCACATCTATTACTGTGAAGTGTTTCAGTGTGATGTGTGCACCTGTGTCTGAGGCCCCTCAGTGGTTGAGGAAGGTTAGATGGTGCAAGATTAGTGTTAGGTGCAGGTAATTTATGGAGGGTAGGCAGTGATGTCGCGTTTTAACAGTCACCGCCAAACCACCCAAAACAAAGAGAGCTGCAATCTATCTTAAGGAAAACAAGTAATATTGTTTCAAGAATAAGTCATATCATGTGCCAGTCAGCAAGAGAATGTAAGTGTAGTTGTTGCTGCTGAAAGAAACGGAGCCGAGGCAGAGAGTGCACAACACCTGAACATGTTCTGCTTTAAAAAGAGATGTGGCTAAAATGCTAACAGAGGCTTTGGTAGATAGTGGATGTGCATTTCTGTTATAGAAAAAAATGTAAATCTCATCAAATCCTAACTTCTCCCAACTCTCCAAATCCCTTTCTTGAACAAATCCACTGCCCCCCCACCCCACCCCCCACCCCCAAAAGTGGAAACAAAAAAAATCACTTCAGTTATAAGCTGTTCTTGTGCTCTCTCACCCTCAGACCCTCCCTTCCCACCGTCTCTCCCTCCCCTGCTCCTGTTCTGGCTTTCTGCCTCTCAGGTTTCTCCCTGC
>NW_019523317.1:79483-90440 GCF_002814215.2 Seriola lalandi dorsalis | reverse complement strand
CCCCTTTGACCCCCTGTTACCCCCCATCCACCCCCTCACCCTCATTCTCCCCAGGGCAAGCCCACAGCTCCCAGCCCTGTGTGCCTTCCTTCCCCTCCCTCCTCCACCTCTGCCTCCCCCTGCCTTTGTGTGTGAGGGGCCAGCAAAGGGAAAGAGGAGAGGGAGGCTGCAGTGGAGGAGAGTGAGAGACAAGAGCTGGAAGAGAGGGATCCTATAGATCACATGTGAAACTAGAGCTTGAAACCTTTTACATGGTCTTACTTGAGTGGATTTGCACATCGAGTGAAAGCTGTGCATTCACCTACTCAAGTGTTGTCAGTGTCCTATTGTCCCTGTGTTGCATACATGTGAACAGAAATATCCTATGAACAGCAGTATAGAGATGAATACACATTTATATCTACTTCTAGTGTACTGTTGTTGCTGTTGCTAGTTAATACTTACTATTTTTACCTCCTCTAGTAGTTTGAAGTGATGTGAGTTTGATTGCTCTTACAATAATGTATGCTGTAGTATAAATCAACCAATGGCCTTAGAAACATAGAAACTGGAAATAAAGTGGTGTGTTACCTTTAGTTGTCCCTATACATAATTTTGTCAGCCAGAGGTGGTTGTTGTTGTTGTTGTTAATGTTGTAGTTTTTGTCTGGTTAAGGCTGCTGATGCAAAGGATTACAAGACGAGAAAAAATGGAAACGCCTGATGCAGATTTTCAAGATTTTCAGTTTTTATTACACAGTATAGTCCACTTTCAAGCCACTGGAGCCCCATGACTTCTGCTTGCTGTACATGCTGCACATGACACATATCAAACAAACAACCTCGAACCTTTTCTAAACTATTGAAAACTGTGACCAAAGTTCTGTGCATTTTTTTGATCAATGTTGCACATCCAGCCTGAGAATCCTGTGTATGAATCCCATTGATCCAAATTCATGTCACCGTATGAAAGATTAGTGATGTTCGTATATTAATCAAATCATAAAATGTTCATCTGAATAGATTTACCTGTCTTCAGCACTGACATGTCATGTTTAAACCGATAACACACTGTACACACAGAGCTGATTGACCTAAATAAATACTATGGACAAGCTGTAGTTAAAGGGATCTAAATCCAGTATATTTTGTGTGTATTTATAGTATGTCCCAGTAAGACTCAATAGGGGGCAGTATAGAGCAGCACAGACACACATACTCTACCAGTATACCGTACCTATATATAATTTAGGGCAACTATAAATGCATCGTTGCATGGTAAAGATCTACATTCACAAGCAACACATTTGCTTACATGACCTGACTGTTGGAATAACTTTCCTTATAAACGGCCATTTTTCGATTTTTTATTTATTTATTTATTTATTTTTTATTTTTTTTGCAGGTCTTGACGCAATAAGAAGTCAGGCCTCAAGTAGTCTAGGTATAACCTATTACAAAAAGGGTTCTGAGAGCTCTATCCAAAATCATCATCGCCCATACAAACATATTTAGAACCAATGAACACAACTTCACACTGTGGCCCAGGTCATTGAGTTCGGACAGTGGAAATGGACCATTATGTGGCTAAGAGGGCTTTAAGGTTAGTGTATTCATAGTTAACCAAACAAGGTGGCTAGACGCTGCAGACGTCATTTACCTACTGACCTACCTAAATGTCCCACTGAGCACATAAACACGCACACACACAAAAATACAGAAAAAGTGACATGTAAGCGAATGTGGGACTCAAACTCATTAGGTTTATGAGTGTGTAAGAGAGTAAGAGAGCAAGTGCTGAGGCCGGCGAGTGAATATACACTTGAATGTGTTAATAAGCTTGTCTCAGTATGTGTACATGCATTATGCATTTACTGTCCAAAGACCCACAGCACCACACATGAATTTTTAAAACCCAGGAAACAGAAAGGTAGATCACACTGGGTGCATTTGCATGTGTATGTGCATGCATCTGTGAATGTGTTTGAATCTGTGTGTATGTATGTGTGAAATCCACTTGCCGGGAGTGCATGCTCAATAGGAGAGTATATTCCTGGAAAGCCAGCTGCCACTCCTGTTATCACAGCTAACTCGATTAGAGGAGCTTCTACTGCCAAGCCCTCTGCTCTGAGAGCTGAAACATGCGTACACACACATTGGAGGACCCGTACTATTGATTTAATTGAATCAGCCAAAATAAAGTACATAAAATTCCCAACAAATGCTACATTGTAAGCATTGCAGTTATAGCTTGTGGCAATAAAGCTCCATCATTAACATGGATATTTTATACCGATAATATAAAACCCGTCTTAGACATATATAAAACCAGATAAGATCAACCCTGCAATATTCAAGTGAATGAAATTAAAATAACCTAGCTTGGCTATGCAAATTGCCCCTAAAAGTGTATAGGTTCATTACATTTCAGAAACATTAGACCACAGAAAGCATGACTTCAGTCTTCAGGAATGTGTGTTGTGTAGGTCTTTAAATTCATTGTACCCAATGTAGCCTCCAAGATGGCGTCCTAATATGTACTTTTGCACATCATTAATAGAAAACAGCACTTTGCTACTGTTGTACCAATTAACCCCAGAAAAGTAGAAATGTCAGTTATGCAGCCAGCCTTTGATGTGAGGTGCTGACCTTTCCCAGTGATCATGCTAATCATTGATTGCTTAAATAAACACAGGCAACCATAAGAGGCCATTATTGCCCCCCACCCCACCCAAAGCCTTCCTATGGATGGCAGTTATAATTAGGCCTCGGGGTAATTGGCTAGCTGTTGGTGGGATACATACATCGTCTATCGTCAAACCCAAGAGGAAGCTCTGCTATTACTTTTAATTACCTGCTGTTAAGTTTGACAACTGACCCTGTGCGCTGTTTTTGGAGCTGATGGTTGTGTTCCATCTTGTGTGAGAGGAAGGCATAGTGGATATCTCCAGTGTGGTCACTGCCACAATGGCTCAGATGGATCGCTTCTTTAGTTACACACACACACACACACACACACACACACACACACACACACACACACACACACACACACACACACTCCCAAACACACAAACACCCACACACACAGTGGGGTGAACAGACACACTTCTCTTGTCGTCCTCTGTGCACTGGCTTTTCAGGCAGCAGACCCATTCATCATGTGTCTGTCTGTAAAGGAGCTGCTATTCATTGTCTCTCCTCCTGCTTATTCTCCAGGAGCCAGCCCGCCTCTTACTCTATCTCTCTACCTCTCTCACTACTTCTCTCTTTGTCTTTCTGCCCCCCTCCATCTCTCTCTTCCTGTCTTTATATCTCTCACACCCTTTATATATCTTGCCTCACTGAGAGAACAAAGAGGACATAGCTAGTTACCTTGTTGGCGTCTGCCTGCCCGTGTGTGTGTTTGAAATGTATGAATTGTGATGTTCAGGATTCGTCTCACAAAGCTAGTTTCTCCGGTGATACAGAAATCACTTGAACCTTTATTAGTGTTTAATATATTATGGAGGGCTAAGAAGCTAGAACAGAAACCTGCTATGTAGCCTGCTGTAGTCATTCAGTTAATAACAGCTAACATTCATTATAGTGGATACTCGCACAAAAAAACCTAAACTATTGATGCAATCCTCAGTTTAAACTGTATTCATGTAAGAAAATGTAGTACGATCACTAGCTGTAGTGAATGTGTGAAGGGAAAATATGTTTTCACCATGCAACTTCATAAAAATGTAGTCTATAGTCACTTTGCCTTTTTAGTAATCTGGGTGTTGTATTTAACCAGTCATACTTCTTGTGTGTCTCTTCACAATCATGTTGTTTAGACACTGTTAAAGAATAGTAATCTTAAATGAAAAGTAGGATTCCTCATGACAGCTGTCACCGGTCACTAAAACTGTTTATTAAGCCCTTTGCATACAAAGAAGCTGCAACAAAACCAAAAAGATTCTGCTTTACACAAATATTTCATGACAGTATTTGATGGACATGTGGCCATCCCATCCATCCTCCATTATGGTGGAGTTATAGTGAAGAGGTTGGGCTTGACCATATGTTATGCCATAGCTGACGCGCATCGCCTCATAAAGATAACTTCATTGATACCTCTTGGATTCCATAAGAGCTGTGATCAGCCCAGGCTTTCTCCTACAAGCTGGTGCAGATTGTTGATAGTCAAGACAACATTAAGGAAGTTTCTGTTCTTCAGTAACATACATTTAGAAAAGACATCTCTCCACTGCAAACCTGCTCATCTCAATCGTCACTTTCTGTCACTGCGAATGAAAGACCATAAACACACACAATACCTCAGTGGTAGTCTCTAATTCAGTCATGAGACAGTTCCCACTGTCCCTCTATATCATAAAGTTAATGAAAGACTGTAAACAAAATTGCTGTGGGGAGTGTAATTAAAGCACAGCTGCCAAAGCAACTTATAAAATCTCCAGAGCATTTACAGTGAATGTACATGTGAGAAAGGAGAACACTTTGCCTTCCAACCTTGAAAGTGAATGTGATGGAGGACTCTGGGGAAAGTGTACTTTAACTTGAGGACACAGACCGACAGATGGAAAAACACGATGTGTGACAATGTGTTTCTTCTCGTCAGTATGAGTATCAGAGGGTACTGAGCAAGGTTTTTCATGTAATGTCTGTCGGATGAACACCTTTTCCAGCCCTTCAGTTTCTTTTATTGTTTGTACCACTTAAAGGGGTTTCACATCCGGGACTGGGGCTTGGATGTGAGTACACTTGACCCCTTAGTCCAGTTGGTTTGATTAGTGTGAACACTGTAACGTACCTGAGCGCGGACAAAAAACTGCCTGGGTCCACTTGAAAAGGTGGTGTCAAGTACGGCTCGCATCAGGTGTGAGAAGTACTGTAACAAACCACAGACGTTGACTGCTAGAAAGTGACTGCGAGTGTACTGTTTTTATTGGCATATCGCAAACCAAATAGGTGCATTCTGCCACCTACTGTATCAGAGAGTGTACATACACAGGTGTACAAGGGTACAGAACAACATAAATGTCATACCCAGCCATGGCACGAAGTAGCTGCACCTAATATGAAAATGCCCTGAGACACATTCAGTTACACATACACAGGTGTGGAGCAGCAGAATTTGCTGGATTTGTCAACTTTTTACTGTATGTTTCTTTTCTTTTATCTGTGTGTGTGTGTGTGTGTGTGTGTGTGTGTGTGTGTGTGTGCTTGCGCGCTACACAGGCCACATCCAGGGCCAAGAACAGGGTTGTGTTGCCATGGTGAAAATGAAATCCAAAATGCAGAGTTGCAAGGAAACCCCTGATTGGCTTAGGAGCTATGCTTCGGATTGTGATGCATGCTGTCAGCCGGCCAATGGGAGCAGGCCGAGCCAGGGCTGTTGCTAAGGGGAGTAGCTTGGAACATAGTCAGCTGGGTTTTCTCTCTCTCTCTCTTCTCTCTCTCTCTGCGTCTCCCAGTCAGTTTCTGGCTCGCTCATCTGTTCTCTCCTGCTGCTCGCTCTGCCTTTGCCCTCACTGACTCCTTCTCTCCCTCCTTCCTGTCTCCCCATTGCTCTCCCCCTACATTTTTTTTTTTTGCACTTATACACGTGCGAAAGGGGAAAGAGCACATGTTGAAAAATTCACTGAATATTTCATGCAGCTTGTTGTGTGGGGCCGGGGCTGTATCCAAAGAAACCCTGCACATAAAGTGGTGTGTGTGTGTGTGTGTGTGTGTGTGTGTGTGTGTGTGCGCGAGTGTGTGTGCGTGTGTGTGTGTGCGTGTGCATGTGCGTGTGTGCGTGTGCGTGTGTGCCTGTGTGTGTGTGTGTGCCTGTGTGTGTGTGCCTGCATGCAAGGAAGTTTGCATGTTTGTCTGTTTGTTTATTATATCATGTGTGTTTTCTCAGACTGTGCATCTGTCTGGGCTTGCCGGTCTGTGATTGTCCTTGTCAGATTGACATGATTATTTTCTTCTTTTTCTTGTACCTTTCTTTATATGCTTGTGCATATATATGTGTGCTCCTGCTGTCTTTTATGTCTCCATGTTTGTATCTTTAAGGTTTGTGAAGGGATGGTATATTTTTGTGTATATTTAATGTCTGTGGGTTCATGTCAAAGAGCTCTCCAGGGACTTGGGGCTCTCCAGCTGAAGTGGGGTGTGTTTGAACAGGAGCCAGGTAGTGTTGGGTACGCGCCTGGAGTCACGTAGGGCTGAACCCCTCTACTTCCTCCCCTCCTCCATCTTAGCACCCTAAACCCAACTGCTGGGTTATTACCGCTATTCACTTCAAACTATATATCTCTAAACGGCTGAACACAATTGCTTACCCCTCAACTACAAGTCTTGTTAAGGTGATGTGGTAAACAAAAGGTTTTCCACAGCAGCATTTAGTAGGAAAATTGTAATCAGTGTCACAGAAACACATAACAAACCAATCACACAGAATAAGAATAAGTGAATAAAAATAAACTCAAGTTGAATATTTGAAATAAAAGCTCTTGCAAAACAGAAGAATCCATATTCGAGTGTAAACCTTTATCTTCAGGGTACAGGGTTGCTTAGTCTCAAGCAATCTGATATGTCACTGACAACTGACATGTGAACTCACTGCTGATGATTCCCATAATGCATGTCTGTGTGTGCCTTAGTGGTTGCCATGCCAACTCTTGTACAACCAAGCTGTAAGCTAACGGTCTTTGTTGATTTCTCAGGTTTTTATTGTAGTTTTTCCAAGCAACCTGAGCCACAGTTCTACTGATATACTGTAGATACAGAACACATAAGCTCGGATCTGTCCATCTTATTAACGTCACTTTGTTTGCCTCCAGTATCATTATGTGTGCTAATGACAAACATAACGCATTGGAGTAGGCTGAGGTATTGCGTGTGCATCCACTCATGAGAATGTGGGTTAGTATCAGTCACATAGAGTCATTGTCAATTATTTATTTATGACAGAGTTGCTGGATGAGTTGTCAACTGTCAGACTTTATTTGTGCAGCATTTGATTTGTTCGCGTTGGTCTCGAGGCAGCGCAAGTGGAGTTTAATATCTAGATCAAGCTAAATGAATGAGGAGATCTGAGTTACTGTACTGAGTCATGTCTATGATCAAACTTTGCCAAGAGGCAGCAGCAGCACAAAGAATGACCATTTTGTTTGTTTTTATGAAAGGCAGGAATACTGTACGTCACCCCACAAGTCGACAGAAGCAGAAACAAAGTATCCGCTCTCTCCAGACATTTTTCTGTCCCCACCCCCTCAGTTCCTTCCTCCTCTCATTTCCTCCTTCCACACTTCCTGTTTCCTGGCTCTCATCCTTTCTTTGTTCAGCTTTCTCTCTCATGTGGCACATTTTTTTTTCCTTCCGTTGTCGTTTCATGCATTTTTTTTTCCTACGTGTGTGTGTGTGAGTGTGTGTGTGTGTAATGGATCTATTGTGCCGATGGGGGAATCAGTGAAGTGAGGCTTTGTACTTATGAATCAAACTCCACTAATAGAGCATAGCTGCCTTTTGAGATGACATAACACACACACACACACACACACACACACACACACACTGTGGCCATCCCACAGCCCCCAGTCATTCATTCATAATAATCCTCGCAATCAGTTATTCAGAATGAGTGATGGAGGGAGAAGAGGGATGAGTGAAAAATGGGGAGCGGGAGGGAGAAGGTAACACTCACTCAATTCATGTGAAAACAAAGCAATTACAGCATTATGAGTTGTGTTAGGTGGGTGCGTGTGTGTGTGTGCGCATGTGTGTGCGTGTGCACGCGTGCGTGTGGTAAAGATGAGATCAAAAGCAGGAGCCCCAGCTGGCTCTTAGCTCTCCCATTGGTTTCATTTGGGTTATCACCATTGTCCTCTTATTGATACTGTGTGGGTCTGTGTGTGTGTGTGTGTGTGTGTGTGTGTGTGTGTGTGTGTGTATATGTATATGTATGTGTGTTCCCTTAATGCAAAAAACAATTCACCTTCAAATACCCAGGAATGAGTGTGGTAAACATAGGTGTGTTTTCAAGATAACACACACACGTGCATATGTTTTCCACCTCTGTAAAAATGGAAAACATTATACACATGTGCATGGGCATACATGCTCAGAAAGTTTCCTAGTGTGCACTGCAGTCAGTGGGACTTATTGGAGGAGAAGCAAGCAGTCAGCCGCTGTATGGGAGTTTAAAAATAGCAGTAACACACACACGCATTTACACACACACACTCGTCGGCTTGCAGCTCAGAAACAGAAGAAGCAAAAGGCATGCGAGTGGCTGAGCCCAGTCTCTTTTCCTGTCTTTTCTCTTTTTTCCTGTTTTTTTCTTTTTCCTTCTGTCTCATCTGTCCTTTTGTGACTTTTTTCCTCCTCTCCCTCTGCTTGCTGTGCACAAAACAAAGACAGAGACAGAAGGGAAGAAAGAGCAAAGAGGTAAGAGAAGGTCTGTGAGCAAGAAAGAGGTGTTAAAAATAAAGCGAGCAGCTGTGCATCCTTGGGAATCAAACTTGCCAAGTTTGCATCACCGCAGCGCCATGTGCATATGTTTGGGTCAGGCACATGCATGTGTATGTGTGTGTTTGATGTCCCATCTGCATGTTTCTGTGTGTGTTGAAGTGGCAAAGTCTGCATATATTGAAATGTCTATGGCAGATAGTGACGCTGAGACTTAGGATGAAAGAATTTCAGTAATCTCTCTCTCTGCTTCACGGGCTGAGATTTATATTGATGCTGAAAAAATGAAAGGTTCTGAAGGAAGGAGAAACTGAAAGAGTGTAAAAGATTGAGTGCAGGGGTAGAGCAGGTGTCATGGTGAATAACAGAACACACATTTATTGCCAATATTTATTACACAGTTTACACAGAAAGTTCCCTTCACCACCCCTGTTTGTCTGTGTGTGCCCGCGTGTGTTTTCCATGCAGCACACTGCAGTTATTATTCCTCCACAGAGAGGGAGAGAGGTGGAGGAGTGATGATGAAGAAGTAGAAATTTGATGTCGGAGACGATGAGAGAGAGACAGAGGGAGGAGGAAGATGAAAGCGAAGAAGAGAGAGAGAGAGGAGATGATTATGCATTTTAAGATAATGCTGGCTTTGAAGAGAGAAGAGAGGGAGCTGCAGGGAGATAAAGAAAGAGGACAGCAACAAAGATGAATTTTCTTTTTCTATTTCTTTACCTGCACTGTGTCTTTCTCCATTTCACTCTCTTACTTTCACTTGCTCTCTCGCTGTGTTGCTCTGCTATGGAGTTATTTTTAGCCCTGACTCTTCTGTCTGACTGCCTGTGAAAATGTGGAGCTACATTTAAAGTAAAGGTCTAGATGGCAATTCTGTCTTTGTCAAATGAGTCTCAATAAAGAGAAAAACTCTAGTGAAATTCTCAGCCTGACTCGTGCTCGCTGCCTTTGATGTGCTACTGAAAACATTCTCACAAGCTGAACTGCACATGCATGAGACAACGAAAGACGTAAATACAGCAGTAAACGAGGACTTTTTTTCTGTGACATCTAAGATGTGATTTTACGGGGCAGGTGATATTTAGGGCAACAGTCACTCATACAGTTGAAAGCTCCAGAACGGCACTAAATGGACCTTGTGGTGAGTTTATTTTTATTGAGAGAAATAGGTTTTAAAGAACAAAATCATCACTTGAAGTCGTCACTCATTGCTAAAGGCAGAGAGTAGTCTATATGTATGTGACGAAGGTTGTCACCATTAGCATAACTTTCCACTGTTAAGTCATAGAACTACACAGAATCACATTACATAATAATTACCAAATGAAGTAAAGTTTCAGTTTCACTTCTGCTTCTTTTTAACACTTGCTCAGACTCATTTAACCACACATGCACACTTTTTTCCCTCTTGCCCACTCACTTGCTCTCTCTTTTCAAGAGGTCAATTAAATGTGTTTTAAATGTCAGTATCATGACATTAAGTCTTCATCCCTAATAGAGACATCTTGTCACAAAAGCCCAGGGGTGTCAGTCCCCTGCTCTGTCCCACCTAGGAACTGCTAATGTGGACTTGAGCGGTGTGACTGTGTGGGTCTGGGTGGGACATGAGTCTGAGTCTGACTGTGAAACAGTGCGTGTAACAGCCACACAACTGAACACAGAGCCTGCTTTTCATTATTTCTAAAACGTTGACATTTTGAGATGCAAAGTTTTACTCTAACAGCAACAATAGACGCCAAGTGACGGGCCATAAATCAGCTGAAACATACTGTGACATTAAATGCGCGTCTTGAAATGCTCATTTGCCCGTCTTTGTACTGTTGCTGCGGCATCAAGCAACACTCCACTGCTCGATGTTTTACATTCAAACAGCCACCAAAAAAAATCACCTTGTCTCGGTCTGTTCTGTTCTTAATTCCATCCACATACTTAGATGTTGCTTTATTGATGAATCTCAGCATAAAGGTTCAGCTACTCTAAGCACTTTAAGGCAGCAGTGATCAGCCTTATCAAATGAGCGTATACCGTACAGCAGGTATTCGTCAGTCTGTGTATGTGAGAGAGAAAAACAGACAGTGTCACTGTTCCTCATAACAATGTGACAGACAGGAAATCAGAGTCAGCTTCTCATTAAATTGAAGTTTCCTTTATCTGTTTCTTGTAACTGCACACTTGTCTCACTGAAACACTGTATGTGTGGATACGTAGGTTGGACCAAAGATGAACTATTACTATATACCGAATAGCACAAATTTCTAGTTAAAGGAAGTGGTCAGGTGTTGGTATTTGTCAGCTTCTGCTCTGTAATTGAAAGGATTTGTTCATTCATCTGATGGTGTGGTGAGGGTTATTTTTCATTAGACATCACCATGTTGTATTTTTTCTAATAGTAAATGTTTTGCATGAAGTTGAATAATTGGTAGTTTTTGCAGCTTTTGCAGACATCTTTTCTTTTTTCTCTCCCAAAACACACTCTCTCTCTCTGTCTCTCTCGCTCTCTCTCTCTCTCTCTCTCTCTCTCTCTCTCTCTC
>NW_019523317.1:0-79433 GCF_002814215.2 Seriola lalandi dorsalis | reverse complement strand
TCTGGCTCGCTCGCTCGCTCTCTGTCCCTTGGATTTGACCTCTCAGGCCGTGACCTCATCAATGAGGGGCTCATTTGGGGGAAGGGCAGGGTCAGGGGTGTGTGTGTGTGTCTCTCTGTTTGTCTGTGCATGACCCTGATGGGGCCCCTAGCATAGTTCGATTAGGGGTGGGGGGCGGCTGGAGGGACAAGCAGGGAGGGGTCAAATGGGCCCCCCATCTTCCTCCATCTTAGGTTTCTGTCTATTGACTGCTGTGGCTGCCCCAGATCTCATGTCTCCATGTGTGTGTGTCTGTGTGTGTGGGTGTGGGTGTGTGTGTGCGCAATGTCTGTATCTCCTGTCCATTCTCCTCATGGCAATCTCGCAGGTGGACAAGACAATCACTCATTCTCATCTCTCTTTCTCCCTCTATATAAATCTCTGCCTGTGTGTGTGTCTTCTATCACTCCACCCCTCCCTGCCATTCAGTTTCTTCATCCTCCTACTCCTCTCACCCTTTCTGTCTCTGCTCTCTCATCCTTTTATTCCGTCCCACCCTCCCTGCCTTCCTCCCTTCCTCCGGTCAGGTGAGAGGGAGGTGAGGGGGGAGGAGGAGGAGGAGGAGGAGGAGGAGGAGGAGGAGTATTAGCCTCACTGTCTGGAGCCAGTGGTAACCTTATATCTCAACACAGAGACACAGAGAGAGGAAGGGTTGGTAGTAATTTGAGCTTTAGTGATTGTACATTCAACACAGAGGTCATTTTTGTAGACACTGGATATGAGTGAATGCACATTTACACAGACACAGTCTTCGCCCTGTGCCAAAATGAATGCATACATCTACCAAACACACATTAGAAAGACATATTTTCGTTCCCGCTATCAGTGATGTAATCCCGGTGCAATGTCGCCGTGGCGATTGTCCTCTCCCATCCTCCGGAAACAGAGGCTCTGAGGTTTGTGGCTGATTGGCTTGTCCAGGCAGCTGGAAAATGGAGTTTAGTCAGCTCTGTGCCTTCGGGCTGTTACATGCTCTAACACACACACACACACACACACACACACACACACACACACACACACGAATGTACATACAGTACATGTACTCTGCACAGATAGATGAGCTAGAGGAAGGATTAAAGAAATGGAAAAATAGGAAATGGAGAAATTGATTCATTAGGGGTTGAAACAAACAAAGCTAAAAGGTGGAACACATGCGTGTTTCAGTTTTGAAAACATGATCTCAGTTTTGCTATTATGACTGTTGAGGATTATGCACTATTACATATTTTCTAACCAAATAATAAATCTTTTCAGCCTGAAGAGATTGTTTTTCAGTTTTCGGAAGGTCTGAACACAGCTTGTATCTTACAAGCAGTCATACCACTGAAGTGACTTAATTCAAATATGTTCATTACAAACAGGAAAGGGAGAGGGATACAGAGGTACAACAGAGACCCACAGACATTAAAAGGAATAGAAAAAGAGGCAGGAAAGAGAACAGAAAAAAATTGTGTAGCTTTAAGAAATCTAGAAAAGTGAGTGAGAGACTGATATAGGGAGGTTTCACTGGGTTTTAATCAGTCATAGCAAGTGGTGGTGAAACAGTGTTCATTAGTTAGTGGCTCTGGGCTGAATGCTGCCGTTGCTTTCTTGCCTTCAAGTTGCTTGTCACTGTCAGATCTTTTTTGGCCTCTGATGCAGTTGCTGAGTTGATCCCAGTCAGAATATTTCTGGCTTTGATTCAGAGTCTTTTGCCTTTCACGTTTTCATTGATGTACAATGTGAAGTTTAGGAAACTTGGCCCACTTTCTCAAAGTTGGGCCAGATTGTCCCGATGCCTTGACTTGGTTTGATTTGTTGACCCATTGGATACACTGGCCCGACTCTTTGCCACATGAGGCAGACAGAACTAAGTTGATCAGATGTCAATGGCTGAGTCAGAGGCAGCTGTAAAATATCCAATTAGTGAGCACCTATGATCAGCAGTTAGAACAACAACAACAAACACACACCTGATGTGCACACAGCTGACTGCATAAAATCATGAACCATGCTCATAGTGGAAGTGTTTAACAGCTATTTTGCCTCACAAGCACATTTAACCTTCAGTGTTGATCTGTATGATCCTTTTTTTTTTTCTTTTTGCTTTGAGAGTTTGAATGCTGCCTTCTCGGGGTCGTCCTTTAGCCTCTCCAAATGGTCCCACACTTTGGATTTCCTGTGCAACTTACGTAAATACTGTAACAGACTGTAGTCACTGTGTGTTTCGAGAGTCGCCGTAAGGAGTCCAGCTTGTGACACGCGTTAGGAAAATAAAGAAGTTGTTGCTGTTCATCGGAATATGTCTCTATGTGCTGTTTATTATTTTATTACTAAATACGTCCAGTTAGGTGAAACCAAGAAGCTCAGTTACATTTCTGTCTAATAAGGGACCAACCGTGTAAGCGATGTCTGTCTGTGACTGAATGTTGGCAGTTGGAGTTTTTTTTTCCCGGTGACCAACCAACCAATCAGCACTTGGCTAATTAAGACACTTCTCGATAATAAAAATAATTGCTTGTAGCAGCCGTTGGACGGTGTGGTGAGTTTTGCCTCTAGTGGCAACATGAAGCAACATGTTGACGATGTTTCCGTGTTTCGTTTAAAATGTTTGTCACTTTAGCCTTGTGCTTGTGTGCAGGTGATGAAATACCTATTTTACACTATTCTACAGACAGGGGGTGATGGTAACATGCCAAGACAAGTAGTGATACAAGAACAAAAGCTGGGACATGAAACACTGAATGTAAACATAACTGTTTGTTTACAAGACAATCCCACAGGGTGCCTTTTCTGAACATAACTAACTTAGTGTCCAGTAATCACCCATAATTCACAGAGCCAATAGCAGAAGCAAGATTTATTCTAGCCCCACTATCTGCTCTTGTGTCTGTACAGTCGGCCCCAGGCCACTCCAATTCTGGTTAGACCCCAGACAGACCCACAGAGCACTGCCAGGGTGAACGAGTCCTCACCAGGCTGAGGGGACCAGATGTGTCAAGTGGTTGAGCTTGGGGGACAATGTGCCCCCTGGGGCCTGTTGAAGTGCCTTGGGGGAGCCTGGACTGGATCTCTCCGCCCCCTCCCTCAACCCCCTGTCCCTCTCAAGCCGGGGCTTTTCCTGGGCAGCGTGGCACAGTGTGTGGCCTGGCCCCAAGCCAGAGCAGCCAGCCTGCCTGCCTCTGCCAGCCTCCCTCCCCTGAAACCAAAGACAAAGCTGGGTCATGGCCAGACACTCCACGCTCTCTGTTTATCTCTCCATCATTCCCCTCCTTCTCTCTGTAGACTCTGTCTCTTTCTCTTCTCAGTCATTAGAGGTCATTCTGTCCCTTTTTTCTTTATTAAACGATTCCTTTTCCTGTCCTTTTATACACTTCTCTTCCCACTACTCTTCATTTCTTTTTCTTTCTTTTCCTTTTGTTCCTCTATAAATTCATGTTATGTCTTTTGTTTCTTCTTGTTGTTTATCTTACCATCTCACTCTGCACTGCTCCTAATCTCTTGTCAGTGTTCAGCGTTTCGATTTCACACCCTCACACACACAGGCATTGTTCCTTACATCTGCACATATATTCAGAGTCATAGGCAAACTTTAAACCCTTACACACACACACACACACACACACACACACACACACACACACACACACACACCCAAATCACACACAGGTGTACATGTATCAGCTGTCCACCTGTACATTCACATGCATGCACATACACACACTCTCTCTCTCTCTCTCTCTCTCTCTGTGTGTCTCTGTCTCTCTCAAATACTCTCCCACACAACTTCCAACTCACTTAACATTCATACACTCAGTCTTTCTCAAGCCCCTACACACAGATGTACAATCGCAGTTTTCCCATATAAACATACATATAGCCCAACTCAACACATCCCCTTCCCACACCCACACATATAAGCCCCCCTCTCTCTGCAGTGTGTGTGTTACAGTGTGTCTGTCATCCTGTCGCTGTGTGTGGGCTCCACATCAAACCAGCTGCCTAACCAATCAAGGCTAGCGCTAGCCACCAGGCTCAGACCGGCTAGCATGCATCACTCACTGAGTGTGTGTGCTCCATCCTCCACAGCCACCCACGGAGCTGCCACTCTGGCTGACTTTATGAGGATATGAGTGGATTTTTCTCAACCTCTTTTTCTTTGTCACTCTCCCTTTACACCCTCACCCTCATTTCAACTTGGATTTATTTGATTTATTTATCTTTCTTATTTGACCATTTGACTTTCTCTCTCTCCCTCTTTCTTCAGTACTCAGCTCTTTCATCTTCCCTTTTACTCTTTTTCATTATTTTCTCTCTCCCACAACTTTCTAATTACCAATCTGTCTGTCACCATGCCTGTCTTGTAATGACTCCTAAACCACAAGCTTCACACCTCACATTAAAGAACAGTACACACACACAAACCAGAGTGCTTGTATACGCGCACATATACCCACAGTTAACTGACACAGTAAACTAGCTTAACTCCTCTTTTTGCTTTTGAGTAATCTTAAGAATTTGATTTTTCACATGTTTAATGCTTCCTCAGTCTCAGTCTCTGCTCTGGTTAATAAGATTTATAACTCTTGCTGTTTTACAGTAGAATTGTGCTTTTTACTTTAAACCTTTAACACTCACCTGCCTGATGATAACATATATTTGAGGTTTCCGTTGTATAATCTGCTGTACATTCTGAAAATGACCAAAAAGGACCAGTCCGATGTATCAATATACATATGTTCGTATTCACAGAACTTTTCCTATACTAGCGTCCCATGCACAAAATAGCGGGTGAATAAAAACGGCCTGCAAATGGGTCGGTATGGTTCAATCAAAGTGTGCACTTTTGCCATGGCTAAATTTGAAGCTTACGGCAATCATACATCTTTCTGAAACCAGCAATCCAACTCGCATATCCGCTTCATGCAGCAGTTGGTCAGGTGTAGAGACGTAGAAGTAAGCAAGGTTTGACCTCCTCTCTCAAGCTCTGTTTTTTCATTTTTCATAACTACTTCTATCACTGTGTGGATGTACAGCTGCACCATGAATGCCTCTGAGGGGGAAACTGTACAACTACGTGAGCTCTTATCTCCATCTAAACATTATTTTGTCTCACCACTCTGTGACAGCCAGCTTTTTACCTTGCCTTTGAGTGTGGCCGTGCGAAGGAGCTATAAACACTTTTACCGTCAGATATGGTCGAACATCATACTGTACAAACCATTTTTTGTAGCATACCCTGGCCTTTGATGTTACTCCGCTGGTTCTACTCTAGATTTGATTTGTATGGAGCCTCTGGGTTACTTTGATGAGTGGATATAGAAATAGAAATCCAATTTTAAAGTGAAAACAGAAATTGAGATTCATCAGATCAGTCTATGTTTTCCAGTCTTTAACTGGCCAGTTTTAATCAACCTGTGTCCTCTGCAGCCTCAGATTTTTGTTGTTGGATGACAGGAGAGGAACCCAGCGTGGTGTTTAGCTGTTGTAGCTTATGCTTTTCTGCTTTATACAGTTAAGAGTGGTTATCTGAGTTACCATAGCTTTCCCCTTTCTGATGTTTGATGTGAACATTGACTGAAGCTCGGGCCCTCTATCTGCATGGTCTTGTGTATTACACTGCTGCCACATGATCGCATGAATAAGCAGGTGTACAGGTGTGCCATATAGTGCTCGTTGAGTGTAGAGATCATATTGTTTTGCACACAAACACCAACCAAACTAAAATCAGTCGAACTTGGACACTGAACAGTTTCTGTCACAATACGCCTGCTAATCAGTACTTCACACATTAACACACAGACCAACAGCTTCACGGTGTACTTGTGTAAAATTGCATTATAGTTAAAATGAATTACATTACATGTGTGTGTATTACAGGCTTCAGTTGGATTCCATGGAGGCAAATTTAGCGTGTCATATTAGATTATTCTGACATTTTCTGTCTTACAGATGCCACAGTCTTATTTGGGATCATTTTCTGTCCCTTCAGGTCAGTTTTTCTTGACAAAGCAGACTGAGACCGTGCTGGATCAGGATCAGTTTTTTAAGTTGCTTTACGGACAAAAGAGAGATTGACTAAAGGGAAGATAACAGCTCTCTCTCTCTCTCTCTTTCTTTGTTTTCTGTCTTTGTCTCAAGGGTATGCTGACCTGTTGTGGACTGATAGTTGGTGTGTGTGTGTGTGTGTGTGTGTGTGTGTGTGTGTGTGTGTGTGTGTGTGTGTGTACACACAGGGAAAGTAATCTTTTTAATTCTATGCAGTGTTTGAAGTTTTCCTTGGTTGGCTCCAAACTTTAACATCAAACGCTCAGGTCAGCCACCCTCCCTTCATCTCTGCGTCGTCCTTCTCCCATCATCCCCCCTCCTCTTTTTCTCTCTCTGTGATCTGGTGAGACTAGCACAGGGGTGTCCTGCAGATAAAGTGGGGGCAAGTAAGATTAGACAGACTGACGCCCATACACACACATCACACACACACACATCACAGAGAAAAAGAGAGAGCACTGGCAAGTAACAGTGTTTGTGCAATGAGTTTAGACAATGACTTTATGGAGTTGTATGCATCCAAAACAATGTGTGTGTGAACAGCTGGTACAGTCAGTTGTTTCATCATCACTCTGTAACCATGTTTGACACACAGGGCTATTTTTACCCCACAGTCAGACCCACAACCCACTAGGTGACTCACAAGTCACTATGAGCCAAGCACACTCATATGCACACACACACACACACAAACTGAGGATTTCAACTGAGATGCACGTGGTGGTGAAAAAGTCTCACACACTTGTCCACTGCCCAAAGAACAAAAGTATATGTTTGCCTCTGTTGCTACGGTGTCTGTTTGTCTGTGTGTGTGTGTGTGTGTGTGTGTGTGTGTGTGTGTGTGTGTGTGTGTGTGTGTGTGTGTGTGTGTGTGTGTGTGTGTGTGTGACGTGCCTCTCAGGCAGACACTGAACAGCTGCATGTGGTTTGTGTTTGAGTATCTGACAGTGGCTGGCCCCCTCTCTCTCTCTCCTGTCTGGACTCATGGGTGAGCCCTCCTCTTCATTCGCCAGCTATCAAAGCAATGACCAAATGGCACACACACACACACACACACACACACACACACACACTATTTCTTTTGTGTCTTGCTCTAAGAGGAGCCAGATGCGAAGTAACACAAGCACATGCTTATGTTCCCCAAACTGTTGTGTGTGTGTGTTTGTGTATGTGTGTGTCTCTTTGCATTTTATATGTGTGTGTGTGTGTGTGTGTGTGTGTGTGTGTGTGTGTGTTTTCCCTCGTGTTGCAGGTTTCCTTTGTTCCTCTGTGTTTTTGTAACTGTACACACATTTCTGTACTTGTGGGCATGCAGTATGTCAGCATACTATACATTATCATGAGTAAAGTTTTATGTGTGTGTGTGTTAGCTGTGAGCTGTGTCTCCTGGTTACGGGGCTCGTTTTGTCTAAACCTCCTGTCTTTTCTCTCTTGGCGTGCTGACTCAGCTGATCTGGCGCATTTAACAGGGTGTGTGTTGCAGATCCGGCAGCGTTTAATAGGGTCTGTGTGCTTTCTGGGCTCCAATTCATGGCCCAGTCAGCCAACAAGTCTCTAAACTCTGTGTGTGTGTGTGTGTGTGTGTGTGTGTGTGTGTGTGTGTGTGTGTGTGTGTGTGTGTGTGTGTGCGTGCATGTAATACATATATGTATTACAGTATACATATATGTGTTGATAGAGGTATGCTAAAAACAAAAGTATCTACTGTATATATGATCATTCCATAGGTGGACTGAAGGGGTGTGTGTGTGCATGCGTGTGTTTGTGCATGCACTTGTGCAATAATGTATTGACCTTGTCTTTCACTGCTAGTTCCCAGAAGGTTGATGAATAAATAAAGGCGTGACGCCTCCCCAGCGAGCCTGTGTCTGCTGCTAGCAAGACAAAATGACACCACAGGCACACACACACACACACACAGCTATCTCTGCCTCTCTGTTTGCAGGGCTGTATTTGTACAGTGGAATAATGTTGGTTGTCTGTGATACTCTGACCCAGAATTCTACCTTTTCTGTGCCTCTGCATTGATGTGGATTTCTGTGTGTGTGTGTGTGTGTGTATGTATGTGTGTGTAAACTAGGCAACTGCCCAAGTCCCCGCCCTTTCCTGGTGGCCCCCATGTGTGGAGCTTGTTGTGTGTTTCATAGTTCACACTGTGCAGGCAATACTCTGTACCCCCATTTCTCCAGTTTTGATTGCGATTTTATCAGTTCAAGTCCAGTGAATAACCTTAAATGGTACAAAAGTAGGTACTAAACTACCCAAGGTTTAAAAAAAAAAAAAAAAAAAAAAAGGCCTTTTTTTAAGGGATTAAGAAAATTGGTTAGCCTACAGCTTTTCTACAGCAATGGAGCAAATGAAGCCTTGAAAGTTAATGCAAACAGTTCCTACAGGTTGACGACTCACAAACCCTCTGATGCATTCTTAGCACAATACTTTACTGCAGGAGTTAGAACTGTATGTTTTTATCAGAATGGTGGGAAAAAGGCAAGTAAGATAATGAGCCAAAACATTAGAATAAAAGATTCAGACAGAGGCTTCACATGATAGAAGAGCTGACCAGTCTCCAGACTTAAACCCCATGGATCTGGTTTGGGATGAAGCGGACAGCTCTGACAGCTGAGAGCAAAGCAAACTACGAGTGTAACACATTCGTGGGAACTTCTGCAACAGTGTTGGGACAAAATTCTGAGCAATATTTGGTTTCCATTTTAGAAAGAACGCCACAGGTGTGTTCAGCTGCTGGAGGAGTCAAAACTTTTATTTAGTTAATTAGCTTTAATTTTGGAGGCACTGAGACATTGAATTTTGTAAATTTAAATAAGATCTAGAGGAATGGAGGTGTTAGGTGTTCTAAAACTTTTGACACGGGACCAACTCGATAAAGTGACGAAAACGCCCCAAATTTCAGGTGATGATGTCTGACTTATAGTATGGTCAGGGCCCCTGACACTAAATCTTGCCCTGGGCCCCTAAAAGCCTGTGGCCAGTCCAGTGTGTATGTATGTTGTTCTGTGGGTGTGTCTGTGTTCAGAGAAGCTTTTTGAACAGCTCAGCAAAAAGCCACTTGGATCAAAGCTTCAGCATCCATAAAAATGACTTAAATGCAAAGAGAAGCCGTGTAGAGCAAATGGAAAACAAACACACACACACACACACACACTCTCTCTTTCCCTCACACCCACTCTGTGTTCATCCACAGTGAGGTGTGGGCACTTCATCTTCTGAGTGGTCAGAAAATGAAGTGCCAGACCACTGCTGAGGTCATGAGGGTTAGAGCTCTGTGGGGTCAAAGGTCAGGCCCAAAAGTCAGGCCTCTGCACGTGCCCAAAGCAGGTTTCCTAGCAACCAGGCAAAGGGAGGAGAAGTTTACAAATGTGCACTGGCAGAAGTACACGTAAGCAGTCAGAGTCAAACATCCATATTTTCTCACACACAGTTTAGAAGTTAGAACCACTATGCAACACATGCTCCAGCATATTGAACACAGTTGTGGGATTTTCCTTCTCAGGCTGATTTAGTGCATTTGCGTCATTTGGTCGTCTCCACCCACTGAATTTCATTGCATTCCATGCTCTAATTAGTACAACAAAAAGCCTCATTCGCAGAACATCACCCACTGTATATTCATCCACTCACATGACATGCCATGATGCACTGACAAAACTAACTGAAAGGCACATTTGGGTGAAGCTTCCTCTGAATTTTTCCCTACAAAGACATCTTTATTGAGCTTTTTTGTTTCTTTTTAGAACCTAATTTGGCATTACATTTCCTCATTTGGGAAACTTTACACCATTCAGTCTGCAGTGTTGCTCCTTTTCAAATAGACTCAGTGCCTGTACCGAAACATTAAGAAGCTTCTTTACTTCCATCATGATTTACTTAATTTTGGGCATCTGTGTCCCTGTCATTTGTGATGGAAAGTCAGGCCATTGACTTGGTTATGTTTTGCTTTCTTGCCTTTGTGTCTCGCCATTTTTGTCTGCATTATTCCACTGTTACAGACCTGGGCCAGTCTGTAAGGACAGCAACATGGCTCTCATTAAAAGTACTATAACTCATAATAATGGCTGTCATGAACTCAAGTGAGCTGTGGCCTTATTAGGAATCATAAATCACAAGGTGGTAAGTTACTCCTGTCGCTCGACAAGACATTACCCTTTTTAACGGTATGCTTTATCCAGTTTTGACATTTATTTACAATTTTCTTGTGTTTTTCTCAATGACTCTCCTCCGAGGTGTCTTATAATTGTTTTCGACAGTTATAAGAAGTGTTAAAGTTGTTTGTATTTTTCAGCTGTACCTGAATTTCCATACACCTTTGCTCTAAGTGTGCATTTTCTTTGGCACATCATTTTTCTTTGGGGAACTTACACATGGTATTCATAAACGTTCGTTTCTTTTTTCTCATTTAAAGAGAAAGTTACTACATGTAGAATATAGCATGTAGACAACTTTGATGTGGGCTTACAGGTTTAAGGTCACTGTGATTTAAGTAACCAATAAATTCTTTCATGCCCTGTCTATGTCCCTCTCAGACACACTGCACATATAATGACGTGTCCCTTTTGAGGTCAGGTTGCACACATCAAAGCCCAGCAGCCAAGTCAGTAGCCACTTTCAGACATGCACTTTTCTCCAAAGATGTGCTGGCAATTTTACGTGCCCATGTCACGTTTGAGTCCCCGACAATGTAACTACATGGGACCTGGTAGCACTTCTGTAACACTACTGCAGAGCTCAGGTTGGAATTGATTGTGATTACAAGAAGGGTACTGCACAAATAAGGTTATATATGTAAATACACATTAAAGAGAGATATTACATGCACATCCTGTTTCACCAAGACACTTGAATGACTTAATTATAATTTCTTATGCAAAATGAAAAGGCTCAAGTGTTTATATTGCTTGGTAGCATTGGACAGACTCAGGTTTTAATATCTCACTTTCTGTACAGACCACTGTTTCCATTTTTAAAATCACACAATAAGTATTTCTTCTTTTTTTTTTTTTGTCTTATTGGGATTTGAATTATTACCTCTTGTAGCTAGACCTGTCTAGCTCTCTCCTTCCTTCCATGCACATACACACAGACCCACTTTGTCAGCAGTATATTGTCTCTTCCATCAATTTGTCATTGATTAGTTAAACAGTAGAATGTGGAAATAGTCATACTCCCTCAATCCTGTTTGCCAAGCTGCCTCCACACCCAGACAAACAGACCTGTACAGTATACAGAGTGAAGCGGTAAACATGGAAAGTGTGAGAGCTACACTTTTATATATTATACACTACTTTGGTGATGTTTTGTCTAATAGATATTTTGATTGAATAGTTGAATAGGAAAAGGTGTAGAGATGTCTGAAAATAAAATAAATCCAAGCTGGTAAGACACGATGACAGGACAAAAGATTGGAGAAAGACAGAGAGAAGAAAGGCGACAGAGAGATGGAGCATATGGATGGAGGAGGGAGCGAGGTGGAAGAGAGACAACTAATTAAAGAAAGTAGAGTTTTAGTTGGGTGTTGATTCCATGAGGAGTAATGGTCCCAGGTGTGTGAGATGAGGGGAAGCAGAGGATATGAGGGAAGGGGAAGGAAACTAGGTCTTCACACGCCATATGTTCTCCATCTCTCCCCCTTTCTTCTCACTCTCTTTCATTCGCTTTCATTTCAGGCACTGGCTTACTGAGACAAGCCTATCTTGAATTGCTTTTCTTCTTCCTCTCCGTTTTGTATTTCTCCCAGAGTCTTTCTCAGCTATTGCGGTGTATTGCAGGTTAAGTAAGGTGACAGTGGGATTGAGTGGGTGGTGGTTTGGAGACAGAGTGATTGTGTGGCTGTTTGCATATGCTTTTATGTGCATTTCAGAAAGCCTCAATCGCGACCATGAGTTGTTTTCACAATCTAAGGTGTGTTTATTGGGGATTTCTGTCGGCTGTCCCATCTGTAGATTGGATTTCAGTATTTGTCTTGTGTATTCTGTTTTCTGTTGAACTTGTCCTGTGTTTACATTGTTTTTTTTGTTGATTATGGATTTCTTTGTGTTCATTGGGTGAGACTGCAGCTTTGCTGAATTACAGCAGGTTTGGTTGATAAAAAAATGATTGCCTCTTTGCATGGTTGTACCTTATCAATCAGTAAAGGTCCACATATCCCTGCTAGTGTTTCATTCCTTGACCACAGCACAGGAACAGACCATGAGTTTAAAATGACATGTCATCTAAAAATAGCTGCTAAACTCACTCACCCTTCCCTCAACGCAGCCCCACTCAGGCCGGATAACCCCCACCCCCTCCCATGTCACCAATCTCTCCACCCAGTCATGAAATGCAAGCTTCTCCCACTGTACATTCCACTCAGAGGAATGAGCCAACTCCCCTGTAAATTAGAGAGTGGGGGGCTCCTCATTGTTTTCTTCCTAACAAAGGCAGTTAGCAAACAAGAGTAGAGCGGCTTCTAAATGGTGGTTAGCTGGGTTTACTGGCTGAGAGGCTGGAGGGAAGCTGCTGCTGTGGCTGCTGCTGCTGTGTCACCAGGTTGGAGTGCCTCAAGGCTCCGTCCCGGGGCCTCTCTTTGGTCTCTCATTTTCTTTTACCTCTCTCTCTCTCTTGTGATGGTATGCATGTGCGTCTGTTTTGTGTGCCCATGTGTGGGCCCTCAGGCTGTTGTCAGGCAGATCACGGGAGCTGCTGTGAGTTAGCCTGGCTGTCTGTGTCTACCTGTGTACCTCTATTACCTAAAAAGGTTGAAAGAAGGGAGACAGGGGATGGGAGGAGGAGGTTACAACAGAGAGATGGAGTGAAAGCGTTCCTCAATGTGCACAAAACATGTCCGCAGGGGGAACTGCAAGCCCAGCAAGATTCACAGACTCCCAGCATCTTAAAACAAGACTCCCCTCCTCTCCCCCTCCCCCTCCTTGTTCTCCTCCTTCCCCTCCTCCCCTCTCCTTGGCCCTGGAGTGGTTTAAGCAAAGGGATAATCTGTGGAGGAATTCCAAAAGGCTGGAATCCAGGGATTATCTCAAGAGGAAAATAGTAGATGATGGAATATTTAAGGGTTTACCTGAAATGATTGCTCGGGTTTTTGCGCTTGGAGGTTTTAATTTGTGACAGAAATGACTGATTTCAGTTCAATAAGGTGATAAAATTGACAAAACAACAGCCTAAGTAGTATTCTCGTGTGTGTGTGTGTGTGTGTGTGTGTGTGTGTGTGTGTGTGTGTGTGTGTGTGTGTGTGTGTGTGTGAGTGATAGTATTTAGTGGGGACCTACACTCTCTCTTGTCTGCAGCAGTGAATTTCACAGAGAGGAAGTTTCAGAATATTCAGGGGTTTTCTCAACATTTGTTCAAATAAAATGAAAAGTTGAAGCAGACACAGTTAATAAAGTGCAGCCTGGTGCCAGTATGGATCACTGGCTCAACAACTGGCTCAACAATGGCTTGTTTTCACTACTTCAATTGCATTGTTGGAAAGTGTTGTCTGCCAATCAGACCCAATCATAAGTTTTATGAAATGAGTCTCAAGCTTTCACTCTCACCCAGTTGGAAGTGAAGTAACAGTAGCCTGTAGCAGTGTGCCGCCACTAAGAGTGAAGTTACATTAACTGTTCATCAGTATCAGTACAAGTAGTCTGATTTTCAGTTTAACCAATCAGAAGTGTTTAGAAGTTTGTTGCTAACTTGTCGGCCAGTTCAATGCTACAAGTAACTATTTTCATTATCAATTAAGCTATGCCTCAATTCATTAATTAATTATTTAGTGTGTAGAATTTCAGAAAATTTTAGAAGACGTTTTCCCAGAGATCACAGTGATTTTTTTCAAATTGCTTGTATAAATCAACAGTCCAAAACCAAAAGACATTCAGTTCATGATATAATGAAACACATAAAAAGCAGAAAATACTGACATTTCAGATCTAATTTAATATCAGTTATCATTTATGCACTGACCCAGATGAGACAAGATTGGCTGCCATAGTCAAGCATGATAAATAAATCAAACTGAGACTGAAGATAACCCACTACATATTAAAACTCAGTCAGTTTATACTTTCCTCGGCATTTAATTATCAGCTTTTAGTATGTTGTATCTGCCTGCTACTGCAGCATTCCCATAATCCCTCTGGACTTTTTTTGACCCTCTTTCTGTGGCACAAACCTGGTGGTATGTGGGTATAATAAATATAGGTTGGCAGCAGGATGGTGCTTAAAATGTAGTTACACTATCTGTGTATGGCTGTGTTATTGTAAACAAGCTGCATCTTGGAGGCTTAGCTCCTCCTGTCCTACTTAAGTGGTCGATAAACAGGCTTTAGCTTTAATTATGGCGATGTCTGATATTGCGCCTTCTTACATCATGCTGGTATCTTGTTTATGTATTTTGTCTGGCCGTGTGTTATTTGTGCGTGTCTGTCAATATTTCTCTAAGTGTGTGTGTGTGTGTGTGTTTGTGTGTGTGTTATCTGTGTCTGAGGATATAATGACAGTGGGTGAGCGTCTTGTCTGGCAGCTGTAATCACTACCACTTTGTGAGGTTGGTCAGTACATTGGGTTCTGTTTGCCTTCGTATCTGTGTGTGTCTGTTAGTGTGTGTGTGTTAAATTACATCAGATCTTGTGTTTTTTAAAATGCCTCTGCATATGTTCTGCTACACTGTCTCCTTGTCTTTGTTGTTGATTAATATTCAGACTGTGTCTTACTTTGCTTCTGAATCTGTGCATAAGCCATATGTGTTTACAGGCTAAATATTTATACCGCTATATATACACCCTAAATACTTCACTCATTAGAAAAACAAAAGCGTCTTTTATTTCTTTCAAATGATCCTAGTACATAAATATGTCTTGTATTGGGGTTGGCGCTTATGATGCCTGAACAATGTTTCTTTGATGTTTGAGGTGTTGGGCAGAAAAATGAATTCAAGGATACATTGCAGTTGTCTCGAATTTCTGAGCATAATGTGTGTAATTAACAGTTTTATACATTTGTGAGTCAGCTGAGTTGTGACCTCGACATTCTGTCTGAGGCAGGTTTTGTGCTTCTGCCTACAAAGCAAAGTCCGTAAAGAAATATTTTTGTGACTTTGGTGTTGAAAACTAGACTGGCCTCCACATCCCCATCCAGGAACACCGACTGCGAACCAGACCTTATCACCTAACATCAATGCCAAACCTCGGCGACACTCTTGTGGCTGTTTGGGAGCAAATCTCTGCAGCAAGGTTCCAAAAGCTGGTGGAAAAAACCTGAAACTGCAGGAGTGGATGGCAGCAGAGTCGTGACCATGCTTTAGAAATGAAATGAAATGCAGCTGAATGTTGTGTGTCTGTGTGTGTCATTTCTTATTTCTGTGGTATGCTTGCTTTTCAGGTACAGGCGATATCTGGCCCACCCAGTTACAGTCAGTACACACCCTGAGTGTGCACAGCAGTGGCAGGTAAGAAGAACAAGTGTATCTGTGTGTGTGTGTTTGTGTGTGTGTGTGTGTGTGTGTGTGTGTGTGTGTGTGTGTCTACCCTAATAGATTATCGATGCATTGCTGGGTTGGTTGGCTACAGCAGACAGTGGAAATGGGCCTGGACTCCCCTGAGGAAACAAGATATCTAACACACACACAAACACACACAGCTAATACACACATGCAGTAGCTACAAACACAGACACAATGTGACTTGGTAGGAAAAAAAGCTCTCATGCGCAGGACTTAAAGCACATTTTACACACTTACACACTTACGTACAATTAGACACACCACACACCTGCTGGGTCTTTAGAGGAAGCTGAACTCCATTCTGCCTGAATCTGAAGATGAAAGGAGAAGTGGAGAGGAGAGACAGGCAGGAGGGAGAGGAGGGGGAGGAGGAGGGATTTGAGGAGAGGAGGATAAGGAAGCAGAGGAGGAGAGAGAGGGAGACAGGCAGGGAGGTAGAGGACAAAGAAAGAGAGCAGATAAAGAGGAAGAGGAGGAGCAGGTATGAAGAGTGATAGCCAGCTCTGCATGCTCCCACCTCTCCTCCCTTCTTCACACTCTCTCTCCTTTGTGAACAGATGGGTGGATGTTTCAGAATGTAATGAAAGCAAAAACAGAGAAGAGGGACAAACAGACACATATGTACAGTACATACACAATGGCAGTCACACACGGCTGCACACACACTTTCACTCCACCAGACAGATGCGATACTTTGCATCCCTTGTTGCTCTCTGTCTCCTCACTATCTGCCACTCTCATATTTACATATGACATGGTCGCTCTGTGTTTGTGTGTGTGTGTGTGTGTGTTGTGTGTATCAGCCATGAACTAGTCAGGGCAGACAGGTTCTTCAGTCTTGTACCCACCGACAGTGCAACAAATCTGAATTGAGACCAGTGATGTTCCTGGACAGAGAGACAGACACAGAGAGGGAGGGCAGGAGGGAGGAAGGGAGAGGCTCCAGGCAGATGATGAATCAGATGAACGGAGGGAAGAAAGAGATAAGGCGAGATAAAGGAAAAGGAGGCTGAGAGGGAGGGAAAAAAGAAGGCATCAAACTTGTGAGCCCTGTGGGTCTTTGCTTGCAGAAGGAGTTGGGCAAATGGAGGCATGGTGGAGAATTAAAATGTCTCAGTGCCAGTGAGTTCACCAGCGATCTGAGCTGAAACCATCGCACATCACGACATACAATCTGCCTGTGCTCGGAACTGATGGAATTTGTGTCATGTGTTGTTACATTTTTAAAGCTGCTCCAGGGACTTTTCTGTTGTTGGCAACTTCAAATGACACAGAAAATGTAACAGTGTGACATTTAAGAACTTCACCGCGTTGACATATTGTAGGCGTCATCAAACCAGACAACCATGATTGTTTAACAGATAACGCAGGCATCAGATGGATTGTTGGACGAAAATAACACTGGCAAGGACAGGAAGTTGCCAAATAAATAGCTCACTACTTAATCTGATAATGAAATTAAACAGTGAATATAAATCACAGAATTTAGAATTGTAGATCCTTCAGGTGAAAGATAAAAGTAGTGGATCAGTTATTAAGATGTTATTTACAGTGGGATGTTTTTTTAAGGCCCATAACTTTTATAAAGTAACTCTTATGAAGTTAACTTTTATGATGATGAGTCCACAGATTCAGATTGGAACGTCTTGACTTGTTTTACCATTTCAGTCATTTTAACGTCTTCTTTCATTTCATCCTGATATTACATCCTGATCATTTTTCAGAATTTCTTGTGGATGAAAGAAAACAGCATGGAAGTGCTGCATAAGGATTCAGATTGATGCGATGGCTGAATTTTGCATAAAACCCTTTCAATAGCACTTGCAACATGGCTAACTCTTACCTTAAAACCCTTTACAAAACAATTTAGTATTTTGAAGACTTGTCAAACGTGAATATCCATCATTAAGTCTTTCAACAACTGGATTGGGTTTTATTAAGATCTTCAACTTATCATGATCATCCCTTAACTTTTCTGGAATAAAACTGGACCATCAATGCCAAAAATGTAGCTGGTAAAGGAATAGTTTGGGAATAGTTTGACATTTTTGGGAATACATTTTCATAGCGGTAGATGAGAGGATCGATACCACAAGGCTATAGCGAGCAGCCAGTTAGCTTACCTTAGCATTACGACTGGAAACAAGGGGAAACAGACATTATGAAGTGTTGTCATCACTGGGACTCTTTTCAGAAAACCAGCAGAGACTTCAGGAAGTTACTGCTCCAGGCAAAGAAATAGTGTGGCATGTAATGCCTTGTAAAACCACAGCAGCCCAGATGTTCCAGTCTTGCTCTGACACATTTGCACCCAGTCTTATTTGTTGGATAAATTTATCATGCGTGTAAGTTTTTTTGTTTGTTTTTTTTTTAAATTGAGCAGCTATTGATCAAATAGTGCTGTCTCCAATCAGCGTCTTACTTTCAGTGGATCAGCCTCTCTTTTTCTCTCCGTCTCTCCCTCGAGTAAGACTTGCTATAGTGAGGAATCGACAGCAGAAGGGGAAGGAGAGATATTCAATGGGGGGAGAGAAAGAGGTAGGAGGGGTGTCGGGAGAGACAGTGCCTAAACCAGTGTTAATTGAACACAGCTGTACCTCGTTAAACATTAATTGGCAATTAATCAGCTCACCCCCCCCCCTCCGTTGAATATATCTTGAATATATCTTTTAAAAGACAGAGAGAGAGGAAGAGAGAGAGAGAGGGGGGAATAAAGTAAATTATTCACAGTAGCACAAGGAAAGCCTGTTCTAGCTCAGCCTCCCTCTCCGTCTCTCACTCCACTTTTCTCTTTCCTCCATCTTCTTACTGTTCCTCTCCCTCTCTGTGCTCCATTCAGCCCATTAAGCTAGTTTTCTGCCTTTATCTCCGCTTCCTTCCCCTCATCCGTCTGTAGTTCATCCAAAGATGGAGAGAGAGGGAGTGAAAGAGAGATGTCACAACAAGGAGGAAGAGCCAGAGGGGAAAGAAGGGATGGAGGATGGGGTGGAGAAAGGAGAGGCCCTGATGCTGCTGTATGAAGGGAGTCATAAAGAACGGGAATATTAGTGAACAGAATGTGTGACTGTCTACACTCAAGTCAGCTCACTTAAAAATGAATCCAGGCTTTTCAAAATAGGAAAACAGCTTAATCTTTTCTTCTTTGTCCTACTTTGATTTTCAGACTGCAAGAGTGCACATCACAGCCAACATCTGGCACGTAGTGAACACACACAGCCCAGTTACTCTGCTGAGTTTCAGCTGGTGAAACCTCAGCTCTGCCCTCCTCTGTGTTGTGTTGCAGCCAAACCCACAAATTTGATAATGATTTAGATTTACTTATTTTTCTGTCTCTGTTATCAGAGAACTCATAGAGCTGAAAGTATTGATTTAATCGCAGGTCATAAATGCTACCTGCTAACCAGGCGAATACTGCTGTATGTCAGTCAAATCACCGTTTTAGTATCACAGAGTAATCATAAATAGAGAATCAGCACCTGCACTGTGTGGTTTGTATCAGTGATCACAGAGTTTGATCCCATAGAAAGTTGTGTTCTTTACTGCGACAGAAGTCACGTTTTCCCATCAGGTCCATTCATATGACATGTCGTCCCAACACGTCTGAAGGCATGAATGTTTATAGCCGTTCTGAACAATCACACTTGAAGGTCAAAGGTTAAAGGTGAAGCGTGGAAAGTCTGCTGTCAGAGAAGGGGCAACAAGCGATAATTGATAATATGTGGACAACAATGCTAACTTTCAGTCTTTCTTTGAGACATTCATGGTGTTGAAACTAGAGATGGGTACCGAAACCCAGTATTAAACAGGCCCCGGGGCGAAATCTTTAAAGAGTATGGATAAGCTCCGGCGCTATCGGTTCTGCTTTTGGTACTTGAGAAATTAAGAAAATAGATTTCCTGTTTATTATTGAGACATAAATGTTCCCCTGCATTTCATCTCACCTTCTCCGTTTCTGATTAAGACATTCATGCATGAATGACGAATATTTTCTCCTATGAGAAAATAAGCATTGATAATTCTGTTCATTTGTTTAGTTTTTTTCTTGCAAAATGACAAAAAGTACCGATAACATTACCATTAAAGCACCGGATCGATAAGTGGTATCAATAAAAGTAGTAGTACCGTCAAAATCTAGATGATTCCCATCCCTAGTTGCAACCCCTTCCCTCACCCCAGTAATGACATCAACAAATTATGAAGGGGGGTTCAAATGGTGTTTGACCATCCCACAAGCACTTCTGTTGAAGCTGCTCCCTCAAGGTTTTGAGTGTGCGGAGAGAGAGAGCCAAAATGGAGAGAGAACGTATTTTCAGATTCAGCCAGCTAGCGTGGATGCAGTCTGAGAGTGACCTGTGAATGCTGCTGTAGTTTATATCCAGCATATGCGGCCACAGGCACTTTTTGTTCCTACTGTAAAGTGTTTGAAGACATTCTGTGTGTGCAGTAAACCCAGTCTGTCCCGCAGATCCAGTGTGCCCGGTGCTGCTGGCTCTTACATAAGAGTAACGATTACAGCAACAAGTATAACCTGTAGTGCACTCACTCACTGACACACATTCTTTCTCTGCCACCTTCCCTCGATCTGTCACTATCTCCTCAGCCCTGCTCGCTCTTGTTTCCTCTCCTTCAAATGTTGGTTATTTCCATCTCACACAATTAAACGCTCTCTTTAATGCTTTGTTTCCCTCCGTCTCTTTTCATTATCTGTTGCTGTTTCTTCTCTCTCCACTCTTTTTATCTGTGTCACATTGGCTGCATCCCAAAATTCCCAGCTATTACTCACCCTCTGCGTTTCTACCTTTCTTTCTCTCTTTTTCACTGTCCTTTCTATCAGTCACATCTATCTGCCCTCACCATCTGAATCTCTCTTTCTTTCTCTCCCTCACTCACTCTGTCTGGGCTCCAAGTCAAATATTATAAATGCTATTGCACACTGGCTAGGGGCCAAATCAGCAAGGCGATAAATCAATACAGTGAGAGAATTATGTAATGTGCCACCATATTGACTGGCCTTCTCTCCTCCTGTGCCTCCTCCCTCCCTGGGTGGTTTCCTCCTCCGCTCTTTTTTCTCTACCATCGACTTACCTTGTTTTACTTCCCTTTGTTTGCCCCCATTTAACCTGATAAATTCTCAGTCTTATTTACAGCATTTGCCTCAGGGTTAATTTTTGGGTGAAAGCATGCTACATACACTGACGCGCAGGTTCATACACAGTACAACTGCTGTCATCAAACTATTATCACCTTTTGGAAGTAACAGTGGAATAATTCCCCAGATAATGAGAGGATATCTAAATGTGATAAAATGTAATAAGATGACAGTAGTTTGAATCGGTGAAAAAAGCCAAGTTTAAAACCCAAGTTTGACTGAACTTTGAGAAACAAACAGCTGAGTTTAGGAGGACACCATCTTGTGATTTTACATGCAGAACATTTTAGCTACTCTGTGAGTGTGTTGTTTCATTTTGTTCTTGTGCAATGCTTAATTACAGTACACTGAGGGCCCCAGGCAGTAGACTAGAAATGAAGGATGGAAAAACACAAACCATTGGCTGGTGTACAGTATACAGTATGCTCTAGTGGTGCAGTCGGTCCGTGTGGAGTACTTGTTAATCTGCAAAGTTAGGTTGTGAGTTCAAGCCTCACCTGGAGCAAAGATTTGTTGCCCAGTGGAGGCTCAGTGAAGAAACATTTTTGTAGGTTTGAATCATGGCTCTGACCTCTCTAGGTGAAGTTTAGGGATAAGGTGTTTCTACAATAGTTTGCTCATTTTCAAATTTTACAGGTTAAAGTCTGATTAGTGCTTCTGCACTTTCAAGTCTCGTATTATTGCTATTCACATACAGTAGGTGTCGACAATACATTGATTAAATTAAAAGTTATAACAATAATGTAAACATTCTCTTCATTGTCTCAGTTCCTTGTTGGTCTAACTTCAGTGATGTTGGATTTTCCTCTGTTTAACTCCTCAGTGTTTGGTGCACCAGGCTGCAGATGCAGCTGCACAACACATTTTAAGCTAGTGTGCATGTCTGGCTCCGTGGCTCCTCTCAGAAAGCCTGTCTTTGCATCCCTGTATAAATAATAAGATTATATCAATTATACTCAGTTTAATACTGAAGGCATTGCTTATTTCTGGGTGTGTCTTTATGTTAATTTAACAGTGTAAACAATACAAAATGGACAAAGAAGCAATGACAATCATGTGGAGATTTTATCATTGAGTTGATGGAAACTAATAACACACAGCGTTACACACCAACTGCTTTCTTAAGGGTTAAACAGTTGACCCAGAATGCATCTATGTCAGTTCAAATGTGCAGAGTTCAAGGATATTCTGACTGAGACGTTTGAGATAAAACTAATTAGAGGTGGTTATCAGCTGTAATAATGCATCATAAATTTCCCTTGCAGCTGTTCTCTGATGAAAGGTTTTCACTTCAAACAGCTTTGGTTTATGCATGTGCACATCAACAAACATGCTTAATGCAACATCTGTATCTAAGCACTGTGCATCTGTAAGAGTGATGCACCAGAAGTTGAAATGATCCTTTTTCAGAGGGCAGATACATTCAGCAACTGGCGCATACTCAGCTGCTGATCTTACGGAAAGTCTTCAGCTCTGCCTTCAGTGTTTCTGTCTCAGTATTCTCTGTTACCTCTCTGTTCTGGTCATGCAGTCTGGAGCTGTGTCTCCTGGTGTCCTGGCGTCTTTATAGAGAGAGGGAGGGAGAACGGGGGGAGCAGTCTATAGGAGTCAGTGAGTGCAGTAATAGTGCCTATATTTCCTCCAGCCTATGCCCTGGTCAGAGAGTGCAGCGGCTCCATGCTGTATTTTCCATACCGTCACCCCTTACCCGCCCTCTCCCTCTCCCTCTCTCCCTCTCTCCCGGCTTTCCGACTGTACTTTTTCTCTCCTCTCTGGAATTCCATCTTCCTGCACGTGGCTGACACTCAAGAGGGCATGCTGTCTGTGTGTGTGTGTGCGTGCATGCGTGCGTGCGTGGGTGCGTGTGTGTGTGTGCGTGTGTGAGAGAGAGAGAGAGAGAGAGTCTGAATGTGAGCTATAGGAAATATCTCCCAATGAAGAAAAGGAAACATGAAGTATGCATTTTGTGTGTGTGTAACATGCCAACAGGCGGGCACTACTGTGCCCACTGTAAATGCGGTACATTTTGTACCAACATAGTTAATAGTACACAGAACTAAAATATATCTGAACAAAAGCTCATTTGCTTGGAAACATTATATTAGACTTTGTAAATGTCATTTTGAATAGATTTGGTTGGTTTTTCATTTGTCAGACTTTTTAAGTCCGACACTAAATAATATTGATCTGGAGGCATTTGTTCCACTAATGTAAAGTGATTTTCTCAAGGAAATAAACAAAAAATCACACACTGATAAAAGTGGAAAAAGAGACAGAAATCTATAATACAGTGCAAATAGAACTGACATTCAATCTCCTAGAGGATATTTCAGTTTCTTTTACAACTTGGATCTTATTTTTATAGTTTTGGCCATCAGTCTTATCAGTAATAAAAAAGGTATTTCGTGCAAGAATAGAAGCAATCAATCAGCCAGGTTTTAAACAAAACCCCAGGTCAGCCAAACCTGAGAGTTTATTTTGGAGAAGAAAACAGTAGCAAGATGACATAACTACCATTACAGTACTGACCATTGTAAACATCCATTACCATTACTAGACCAACTTCCTGGTTCAGCTTTGTGCTACCATACTTGGAGACATTTTCCAAATACAGTGGTTTAGATAATCTATGTAAACTGTTGACTTGGTTTCAACCTATCTGGTCGTCTAACTGCTCGGGTTTCTTGCACCAGAATGATCCTTTAAGGTTCAAAATTGACAAAGAAGCTCGCAGACCTGAGTTCACAAGAAGGGCAACAGCAGCAAAGCAATCATCTTATCTAATCTAACTGATTTAATTAGCAACAGAAATGAGATGTAGTAAATCCACACAAAACACTGAAGGCATGCCGTCAGAAGCCAGTAAATGTAGGAAAAGAGTTGCTAAGTTTTCCAGTGGTCATGTTGCCACAGGTTTGGAGTGTGGAAGCCATTGTTCCCACCGAGCCACATGTTAGCTGGTTTTTATGCTAAGGCCTTATCACCAGCTTCACACATCTGTTGGTGTGAAGATGTTGGTGTAATAAATCCACATCTGTGCACTAAAAACAGGCTGCAGAGTTTTATAATCCCGATCGAAGGTTATCTGCATCTGTATCGATTTGTGTTTTTATTTTTTAATCATCAGTGTGTGCACTGTAGGTGAAAGCATGTCTCCATCAGCCTTACATCACATTAATGAAGAAGAAATATCGAGGTAGAGAGCGAACACAGAGGCTCCTTCTGCTCTCCAATCCCATCTGTTTGACACACAGAGGGAGGGAGGGGAAAGATGGAGAGAGGGAGGGAGGGAGGGAGGGAGGAGAGAGGGAGGGGTGGTAGACGAATGAGAACGAGGCCAGATCGGGCTGAGGGAGGGATGGGGGGTGGAAAGGGGGGAGGTGCTGTTTAGAGAAAGGCAGGGAGTGAAAAAAAAAATCAGAGGGAGGCAGGCTGGGGGGTTGGGCTCCGAGCCTGTGCATGTGTATGTGAGTGAGAGAGAGAGAGAGAGAGAGAGAGAAAGCAGCAAGCAAATGTGTGTTGTGTATGTCTGTGTGTGTTTGTGCGCGTGTGTGCGCTCGCTCTGTTCCTTTCCTTTCTTTGTTTGACTACTGAGTGGGAAAAAAGCGAGACAGAATATAGAGATAGAGAGAGAGCAGGAGAAACACAGACAGAGGAGAAGAAGACGATCTAAAACGAGAGTCACTTATTTTTTTTTAGAGAAGGAGAGAAGAAGAAAGACAAAGAGGATTTCTATTTTGGTCTGTTTTTTTCCCCTTTATTCCCTTGCAGGCTGTAGAATAAGAAAAAAATATATATAAATAACAACAACAACAGCACTGCATGCTTTTGACAACAGTGTCATATTCAGGAGTAGTGTGTGTTTTGTGTGTTGGCTTGGTGCGCGTGTGTGCTGAGGAGGTGGGGGGAGGCAGCCTGTGCAATTTAAAGGGAAAATACAAGGCACACACAAAGCTGGGAGCGCAGGCAGGAAGGCAAGGCAGCAGGAAAGGAAAGAGAAGGTAGTGGGAATCTGCTGAGCTGGCTGACGCTTTAACCAGCAACCCTCCTTTGGATTTTACTCCACCGAGCTGACCCTGTGTCTCCCTCTGTGCTCAGCCTGAGCCTGGCCACGGTAAGACAAGCTTCCTATCCACAACCTCTCAGCTGTTTCACAGCTACCGCTCTGCAGACAAAAGCAGGAGAAAGTTGCTCTGTGTGTGTGTGTGTGTGTGTGTGTGTGTGTGTGTGTGTGTGTGTGTGTGTGTGTGTGTGTGTGTGCGCAGATGGAGAGGAGCTAAGCTAAAGGCTGAAGCTAAGGCTAAAAGGCGTGAGGAATGCAGCACAAAGGGAGCTTGTGTGCTCCAGCTGGGGCTGTGTGTGTATGTGTGTGTGTCTTTGTGGACGGGCTTGAGTGTTTATGTCACGGGGCTTCCTAAACTTTTGCATGTGAAGGATGCCCCAAAATAGACAAGCACCAGACTACAAACCCCCTTTTTGGAAAAAGATTTCTGTCTGATTGTGTACTGAGGATGGACAGTGAAAGCTCCTATCATAAGTCATTATATTGTGACTTCTAGTGCTTTACATGAGAGCAAATGTTCTGAAATTAAACTAATTGTTGTTGTACCGTGAAACCAAAGAAAACCCTGTCCAGAGGAGTCTTGAATGTCCTAACAGTGGTTTGGTTGATGTTAGAGCAGGGCGATTTAAATGCCCCTGCTGCCTCCACAGCCAGCTGGCTCACCGGCACAGAGGACACAACACAAAAGTAGTTCATTTCTACTTCTCCATCTCTTTGTGTCCTTTTGTCCTTTTTTGTCTCCTTATCAATTTTCTCTCCTTCATCCTCTTCCTTCATGTCTTTTCTGGCTCTTTCGCCTTCACAGCTGATTTAAATGCCAGTTTGCACAAAAGATTTCTGTCTTTCTTTACCTCCTCCTTTCTGCTCATATCTCCGTTCTCTCTTTATCTCTCAATCATGAAATAGGCAGGTGACCGTATTGAACAGGGGTCTTGTGACTTTGTTACCTAAGCATTAATCAGTGAATGCCTATCTCCTCTGCGTGCGCACACACACACAGATGCCGGCTCCCATTAGCTTCTTACTCACTGTATCAGTTAAACATAAACACACAGACCTCGGTAATACAAAGTGTGTGTTGTCCCGTCCAGCGTGTTGTGGTCTCGGGGCTTTCAGCGTGTTCTTGTCAGTAGTCTGGTCTGCGGTCAGCACCCGTTTTGTAAATGTGTGTGTGTGTGTGTGTGTGTATTACTGACATGTAAAGAGCTAATGGTAACCGGCGTTCTGTGTTTCTGTGTGCGTGTGTGTGTGCGAGCGTGCGTGCATGTGTGTGTGTGCATGCTCCTCCCTGACCGAGTGTGTGAGAAACACAACACTAGTGCCGGCGTCTGCCTGGAGCTAATATTGGTGTCAGTATGTGACTGTGTGTGTGTGTGTGTGTGTGTGTGTGTGTGTGTGTGTGTGTGTGTGTGTGTGTGCTCACGGGTCCCTGTCCTAATTAAGTTTGTGCCCCCCGTGTTCAAACCAATGCAAACATTCCTAGAATAAAAGCCTCACTAGAAAGCAATCTCACGCGTACTACTGTAAACCGATTCCTACAGTACTCCTCCACATGCACACGTGAGCACCCGGCCCGCACATGCGCACACACACACTTCCACACACAAGGCAAAATCACTGTTACTATTCCATTTGCCGCCCCCTCCCTTCCTGTTCCCCCCTGGGGAATTTCCTCCTTTCTCTCTTTTCATTAGTTTGTTAACAGCGGAAGTAGAGCATCTTCTATTCTGACATTTATTTCCCTTTTTCTTTCTTTTTTTATTCCTGCACCACTTCCTGTCCAGCTGCGATTATCCAATAGTGGTATGCCAGGCGCGGTTCAGCCAGGGTCGCCTGCTGTGGACTGGAATACATCATAGCTGCAGGCTCGCTATCTGACATAGCCTTGCCCGATTAGGAAACACTGTATACAGGACACAGCCAGCACTAATGCTGTGCTAATCTGTTTATACTGTGCTGCTGGTTCCCATACTGAATACAGAAGATGCTGTATTACAGGAGAATATGATATGGCTTTATATATTACATTATCGTATGGAAGAATTGATTATGGTAGGATGGATTACTTTTTGATACAGTTCTGCTCTGTTTGATCAAATGGAGTAAGTTTACTGTACAGTTGAAAGGTCTGGAGGTAAAACAACAAATAATATGGAGGGATAAATGATGTTAAAAGGTAGAATATAGTATATATTATATAATATAATATTATATATATATATATATATATATATATATATATATATATATATATATACAGAAACATAAATTATCTATCTATCTATCTATCTATATATATATATATATATATAGATAATTTATGTTTCTGTGTCATGACAAACACCTGGTCCGCTCCACATAGGATCATTATAAGACACAGTTACATATCAAACATCAGAAATATAACAAGGCATCTTCCACCTATTCAAAACCAAAGGAAAAACATCATTATAATGTATATATTTCTACATGCTTTCAAAAAACATGTATTTTCTTTGCAGATTTTCAATTGTGCACCAACCAGATAGAAAAAACAAATGCCTGAAATGGCTCTTTTTCTGATCCTCCAAGCTTTCATCAACTGTCTGACTTCATTGTTTGTTGTAGCCTTTGTGCATCGTCCCTTTTTAGAAAACAAAATATTGTGTGGTTCCCAGTCATAGACAATAGACACAAAGTGTTGTGTTTTTAGTTATTCACAAAGTAATATAGTATGATAGCATCTATAATGTGGTGAGACAGATTCCATTACTTTCCATTCTGGCTGTTGTTTTTTTTCTCTGTAGGCTACAGTTTTGCATAGTCATTAGTTGGGGGAGGGGGTGACCCGGCCCAGCTGTGAGTGAACGTGTGTGTTTTGCTGATGCAGATAAAATATGTGGATGTGTCCTGTGATGACAGTTGATTCTGGAGCTGTCTGTGTAGCAACAAGCCATTTCCTGCACTCAGAGCCATTAGGACGCCACCCAAACCTTCCACCCCCATCTGTCACCCACCGTGCTCCTGTGTTCCTCTGCAGATGTGCACACGCACACAAACACACATCGAGAGGAGGCGGAGAGAGAGGGGAGTGTGTTTTTGTGATTGAATTTGTATGTGCATGTGTGCTGCTGTCCTCTTTACCCCTCCTCAGCCCTGGGGCAGTCCCCCCATGGCTGAAGGGGGGAGATTGTGCATTCATTGGAATGGAGGCTGAGATGGCAAGGGGGAGGAGGAGGGTGAGGGTGATTGAGTGTGCTGCCTGGAGAAGAAAAAGAGAGACAGAGGAGAGAGAGAAGAGGAGAGGGGGAGGGGTCGGTTGCCTTGTGTTTTAAAACAGAGGGAAAAGGGGGAGGAGAAGGAGAGGAGCAGACAGAGGAGGTTCAGGGGTGGAGGTGAGGGGGAGCTGGCTGGCTGGCGCCGTGGCTGGGTTGTGTCTGTGGAGAGAGGACCTGGAGCTTGGCTAATAGCAACTCATGTCAAAGTAATAATGTGAGACACTTTCATGTAAATAAATGTCTGTTTGTTCCTCTGATTGATAGATTGTTCTATTAATTCAACCTACAGCCAGTCCATGAAAGCTTTTAGATCTGCACCTCTGTACCTTCTGCGGCATATATTGTGTATAATGTGCGTCTGAGTCTGGAATGAAGCATTTTGGATTCGTGCTTCGACAGTGATGATGGTTGTGTTAAAGGAATATTACACAAATTCTGTTCAGTATTTATTTAGTTTGTATACGAGCGCAACTGAGCTGTGTATATGTAGTGGGTGGTACCAGCTGGCCTTGTGCTGTCTCCAAAGCATTCAAAGGTGCAGTGTGGTGTATTAAATAGTGCATATACATCGGTGCAAGTGCTAACAATATTCTCCTTGCACAACAGTCAGCTGTTCAAAGCATATTTGCCAGAATTTGTGCTAAGTCCTTTAGGATCCAGGCTCTATTGCTAATGACAGTGTACACACACACACACACACACACACACACACACACACACAAAAACACACATTAATACAGTATAGCTGCATTTTATTCTGTGGCTAGTCTAGTCTGATACTTTATCTATGACTACACCAGTTTAATATTCACAGTTTGTTAAGGCACAGAGGGATAAGGCTTAGGTGGTTAATTCTATTATGCAGGGTCAAAGGGCTCAGGCAGATTAGCTTTGGCCTTGGAGGTAATATCCACCATAGAAACTAGGAGTAGCTGTATATGATTAGCTGAGAGTAAGACAAAGAGAGCGATGGAGACATGATGAAAGACAGAGGCAGACTAGGCGGTCTGCTGTATGGTCAGGTCCACGTGCTGCAGCCTGACTTCCTTATTTATTCAGGTTGGTCTTGATCTGAGCTGCAGTCACAGAGACGCACGAGAGAAAGAATGAGAAAGAGAAAATAAAAAGAACTGGAGATGAAGAGATGTGTGGGAGAGTGAAAGAAAATTAGCCATGCTGAGATATTTTGAATGCTCCCATGCACTCACACATAGACACAGAGACGCAGAGGTAGTACGCTGAGTGTGCACATGACTTCTTTGTGTGAAGGAGATGGGCTGGGGTTTGTTGATTTAAGGTAATGGCTTCCAGTTGTCTCAGTCAGGAGAAGGCTGTGTCACTCCTACTAGGGATAGACAGGGGATTGGCAGGCAGAGGGAAGACAAAATCCATAACACACACACAGACACACTCGTACACCCACATGCACCTAAACACACAGAGATTGGGTGACTGGCCTCTTTGCCACAGAGCTTGTGACTGACCGACTGACACAGGTGTGTGTGTGTCTGTATGCACACGAATCCTGCATGGCTGATTTTATCACAGCTTGGCAAAGGTCAACAGTAGAACTGTGTGTATGTTTATGGCATCTCTTGCATAATGTGTGTGAATGGCTGTAGGTTGTTAAAATGTACTAGCTCTGTAATGAGGGACCCAGAGAGAAATGTTAAGGGTGGGGGTGGTGGGGGGTTATAATTGAAACCTGTCAGGTATTTGGGTGTGATTTTTTTTTGACATTCTGTCTTTGCTCCTATTTCTGCTCTAAGCACTTCTTTATTTCCCTGTTAATGATGCATGAATATCCCTGAGACACAGGAATGTGTTTTCCCTCTGTTGTATTGCTTGTATTCATTATTAGCTGCGTGTAGTATCAATGATATCTGCACTGTAGCTTATCCTACTGCACCGGGTAGGAGCAGCTGCTAAATGCCTAAAATCTAAACCACAAAAAATATAACATAGAAGTGCACAAACACAGATTTGCATTAACACACAAAAACACAAGACAATTGGCCCATGTCCCTGTGTCTTTACTGCTCTCTGTAATTGCACTCAAACAAATGTGCAGTCTCTTTGAAGGTTTCTGCTCTTATGCTGTTCTCCCTTTCGTTTTCTCTGTATTTGTTTATTTGTGGTGTTTCTCATCAAGTGATGTGGCCCTGCCCAGCTTCTGTGTGTGCATGTGAGCTTGTTCCTGCACTTACGTCTGCATTTCAGTTCAGGGACTGTGTGCGGAGCAGCATGAGCTTGAGACAACTGTTAAAAGTAGGCACAGGTTAGGTTTTTGCACCTGAATGAGTGAGTGAGTGAGTGAGTGAGTGAGTGAGTGAGTGAGTGAGTGAGTGAGTGAGTGAGTGAGTGAGTGAGTGTGTGTGTGTGCGCGTGTGTGTGTGTGTGTGTGTGTGTGTGTGCGTGTGCGCACCCTGGCATCTGTGAATGAAAGGGTGAGACTTTCACCAACTCTGTCAGGGAGCTGGGTTTGCTTGTAGGTATGTGTTTTGTTTCTGTGTCAATGATACAAGACTGAAACAGTGTTCGGTCATGCCTTGTCTCACTGGCTTTACTCACTTAATATGAGTGTATCTACTCCAGGGCTGCACTCATAAAGACGTGTAATCATGTGTTCTGGTTTTTATTCTATGATAATATTCAGATAAAAAAGTACTGTATATTTCTGCTACAAAAGGTACAGTTTACTGTTATTAATGACATACATACTGTCATACTATTGATATTATTGATGTCTGTGTTCTTTCATTGATTCATCGAAATTCGTTAGATCAACTTATCAAGTTATTGTCCTGGATAATGTGTTTACTAAAAGCTTTCCTGACCATAGTCCACGTGTAAATTCAACAGAAACCTTTAGGCATCCCATTGGACTGAAACGTGTCTAGCTTTATTGTGGTCCACCAATTACTGTTACTGTAACGTAGCCATATGCTGTAGCATACACTCAGCTTGTGTGACATCTTATTGCAGGGGGTGTTGATTCACTGAGATCAGTAGTACTATCAACTTTTTCACAGTACGGTGAGTTTATTCATTATTAATGACATAATGGAGTTTTAATGGTTGTTTCGCTTCAAATTCATCAGACTATTGAGACAATATTGTGATATTCTACATTTTAAGAGTCTCACAAGTAACTATACTTCCTGACTGAATCCCCTGGACATAACAAACACAAGCAAACAGCAAATAAATCGTGTGTGTGTGTGTGTGTGTGTGTGTGTGTGTGTGTGTGTGTGTGTGTGTGTGTGTGTGTGTGAGAGAGATAAAACAGGATTACACTCAAGTTAAACTCTACATCTGACTCCATTAATCTGGTTAGTAAACATCTATGGCTGTTCATTAATGGCACTTGCAAAAAATACACATGCATTCACGCGTCATTCACATCGACCGTGGCATGCGAGTGACCCCTCAGTGACCTTGATCGATCTAGGTAATTGACTTACAGTAATGCATTAAACGGATTATGCTTCTAAGGAGATGGAGGGTTAATAAGAGGAGAAGAGGAGGAGGAAGATGAGGGTTGGTGTGTATGTGTCTGGAGGGTCTGACAGCTGTAATTAACTGATCAACGAGGACGAGGAAGTTGTGCTTTGTAGATTATTTGGTTAGAGGTCTTTTCTCCTCCTACTTCCAATCTTCCTCTTCCACCCCATCTTTCCTTTCTTCTCTTCTCTTCCTCTTTCCTTTCCACCCCTTCTTCCCTGTCTTTCTCTCTTCCTCCCTCTTATCCCCCTCCTTTTTTTTCATCTCCCTACTCTTCCTCTGTTTTTCCTGTTCTTACTTTCTCTCCCCGTGTTACATCGACTGTCTCTTTAACCCAGTTCCACACTGAACCCTGACCCCTCTCACTTGTGTAACATCTATGATAACTGTGCTTTTGTGTGCGCATGTGTGTCCCACAATGTCTCTCGCTCCACTTCTTCTCAATACACAAGTCACAAGTCACAGCTGAGCCACACAGGAGTCGTTCTCTCTGGTAAGATCCTGTTGAAGCTTTCAAATTTGCAACTTTACAACCAGTTTCATTGTCAATCTATTGTAACTTTCCACACTTTCTTTTAATTATGTTTTCGTTGTGTTGGTCATGCTTTTGTTTAAATGGCAGGTGTATTCAGTGTGTGTGGAAAACAGTGTGAGAAATCAAAGTAGTGTCTGCAATGTTTACGAGGATATCTGTGTCCCTGCATGAGTGTGTCTGGAGGGCAGTGGGTGCACTGTGACCTTTATGGGTCTGAGTGTGAAAGTCTGTGTGTGTGTGTGTGTGTGTGTGTGTGTGTGTGTGTGTGTGTGTGTGTGTGTGTGTGTGTGTGCATGCGTGTGCATGTGTTTGCCCCCAGACCGGTAACATGATCTGTCTCGAGGAGTCAAACCCTCCGTCCCTTGGTCCGTCTGCACCCTCCCTCTCTCCCTCCCTCTTTCCTATATCTTCCCTTACCCATTCATAGCCTTCTCTCCTTTCTGTCTTTCCTTTCTCCTGTCTTTCATCCTTCTTTCCCTTGCTCTGTTCACTTTTGCTTCTCTTAACTCTGAATTTTAAATCTGTGTCAATCAAAATGGAGAAATACATACACACACACACACACACTGTGGTCAGATGGCTCTGATTGCAAAGTGTGTGTGGGGGGGGGGGGGAGATCAGTGTTGATGTTGTAATTGATTTTCTCTGTTTCCTTTGTTTGACGAGTGTTAGATGTCTGGAAGCTGCCTATACTGTACGGCACTGGCACGATATTGTATAGAGTGTGTTTGTGTGTGTGTGTGTGTGTGTGTGTGTGTGTGTGTGTGTGTGTGTGTGTGTGTGCATGTATGTGGGGTGGGGCAGGGTGATGGAGGAGGTCATGAGACAGGCTGACTCTCTCCCACAGGATTTCTATCACTGATGTATAGAATTACAAGCTTCACGGTGTGTGTACTTGATCTCCTCTCTGTCAGATGGCCAACACTGCATTTCTATTCTTCTTCTTCCCTCCATATTCTTTCTGCCGAAACATAGAAAAGCAGCAAAAAGGAAAACTATGACCATAAATATATTATTGAGGCATAAAAAACTCAAGTCCATGCGTATAAGTGGCTTTGGGACTTAATAGGCCTTTAATAAGAGACGGCTAAGACATTAAAAACTCCTACACTTATCAGCTAATGGCCAGAGGCTGACATGTGTAGGGGTTTTTAATGTATTGGAGCAGTGTTGGGCTTCTAACCAGTGTTATAACCGGTGCCCTCCACTCTCCCACTGCAACAGATCAGGCTCAGAATCTTTTCTTGTAGTCTAGTTTTCCAATCAAACTGGAGCTCTAAAACACAGGGCTGAGCATGCACTGGTGCTGTTTGGGCAGCGTGTTTGCAGTTTCCAGGCAAGAGTCTTGTGTGTTTTCTGTACTCTGTAGCCATATGGCGGCTGTATTAGCGCGCAGTGTAAACACAGCTGGCTGCCTCCCGTGGCTGCATGGGTGAACAGCAGTCTGCCTGCAGATACAAAAAGCCCTAATAGGAGGATCACATTCACTGCTAGTACATTAATATGGCTATTAGGCACATTGGGATTCATGGTGTGTTATTTGTAAGGCACATTAGTGTCGATGTTGCAGCCTGATATCCAGACTATTAGTGATGTTAAGCTGGTGATTATTAAGTCTCTTGTCTGCTCACATTACATTGCTGCAGGCAGTTTTGATTTAAAAAAAAAAAAAAAAAGATGACATTTTTTTTGCGAATATTGAAACATGACACTTAAAATTTAATGAAAAAACAAAGTATAATCTCTCAGTAAGTCACTGTCACTATTTAGACATTTAATCATGCTGCTGCATTACTGTGTGAAAATAAAGGTATTTATCAAAGCGTAATGGCGATGTGGTCGTCTGAACCACAGACACAAAGAGGGAGATAAAGGAGAGAGGAGAGGGCAGGTACTGAACATTGCACATCATAAATAAAATGTCAAACACTGCTGCATGCTAGCCAGTGCTCAGGGTAGCGTGAAATCTGCTCTCGCCCCCTCCTTTCTTATCTTCCCTCCCATCACACTCCCTCTCCTGCTCTTTGTGCATGTGTGTAATCATGTGTGTGTGTGTGTGTGTGTGTGTGTGTGTGTGTGTGTGTGTGTGTGTGTGTGTGTGTGTGCATGTGCATGTGCACGCACAGGGTAATTGAGGTGTGTGACCTTGCTGTAGGCCTGGCAGGTGTGAAGGGAGGGATGGAGGGAGGCAGGGGATGAGATGAACGGGGGGAGAGGGTGAAAGGATAGATGGCTGGATGGAGGGCTCTGCTGATATATGCTGGCAGACTGATAGCCTGCCTGCATGCATATATGTATGGTAATGTTTGACATTCTGTTGTGAAAAGAAATACAAGCGATTGTGTGTGTGGGTGGAAGCACATTCTTCTGATGTAAGGTTCTCTACATGCGACTTAGAAATGAGATCATGTGCGTGGTCGTGTGTGTTAATTAGCAGATGAAATATTATAATATTTTCTATATGCTGCAATGTGTATGTCTCAATCTGTTTTATATGAAAATGGTTGAATGGAGCATTTTCAAACATCATTGTAAAATTGTAAAATGTCAGTGTAACTACTATAAACCAATGAGAGTAATGGTGGAGATGATTGGCAGCTTCTATCTCTAGGCCTACATTTCCTACACACACTGCTTCTTCCTGTCACAAGTATGTTGACGTTTTTTTTTTTTTACTGATTTTTCTTTTTTGAGAATAAACATATATTCTTTGAATCCTTCCCCACTGATATAATGAAATGAAGCTTAGTCTCTACCTGTACAGTGCCCTCTTTCTGTTTTGTGCTGTAAAGCAATCCAGCACATTTTCTGCAGACTCTGACCTGGTGACATACATTGTAAAGCTCATAGACTTAAAGATTGGCAATATTTACATTCACTAAGAATAACAACTATAAAACGTAGAAATACAAATGGTCACTGTTATGTTAAAGCAGGAAGTCTAAGTGAACAAATTGAACAATCAAAAGTACAGAAATGTGATGATATGAATATAAAAATATATTATTTACTGTACAATTCTGAGGGGCCCTGATTCCAAACAGACAGACAAGGCACATGTGGTACTGTTCAAACTAAACTGGGTCTGCATGTCATCTACATATATGTAGATGACATGTAACTCACATGGGCAGTCGGTGCATTGTGGGAGTGTGGAGATGATGTGATAGTCTCTCTGAATTTGTTCAAACCCCAGCAGCCTTTTGCACCAGCTGTGCAGTCATAATAGTATTGTTCTACAATGATGAATCGATGTTACACGTAGCTCCTTTAACATGAAATAATCTCCACGCTGTGCCTACCATCATCTTCTCTACATATTAATGTGGAAACAGAGCAGAGAGGCAGTAAGCTCTCACACACCCATCCCCCTCTTCTTCTCCTCTGTCGCTCCATACCCTCCTCCCCTCCTCCGCTAACCCTCTGCTCTCTGCACAGTAGCACTGTGCATCTGTGTCATGTCACTGGGTTCTGGCGTCCCGGAGTAACCCCCCACACCCTCCCATACCAGTGCAATCTCTCTCTCTCTCTCTCTCTCTCTCTCTCTCTCTCTCTCTCTCTCTCTCTCTCTCTCTCTCTCTCTCCCTCTCCCTCCCTCCCTCCCTCTCTGTGTCCTTGTGTGGCTCAGACTGTCATCCTCGATCTCTTCATCTTCTCTCCTTCGACCTCGTCCCTCACTCCTGTCTGCTTCCTCCTAAAGAAGAGTCCCCCTCTCACCTTTCTGTCATCCTCTCTTTCTCTTTACTTAATGTGTGTCATTCTTTTAATTTCCCTCACTCTCTGTTCCCCCATCTTGCAACACAAATAAACACAGACATCATTGCTTTCTCTCTCCTGCCTCCCCCTCTCTCATGAAGCGTACACAAACATAAAACTGTCTCAGTGCATACGTTAATAGATCCAAGCTCCTGAGCTGGCTGCTGCATGCATAATCTATCTGCTCATACTGAATGTGAACGGTGCACTTATGAAGCTGTGTGTGCATGTGCACGAATGTGTGTGTGTGTGTGTGTGTGTGTGTGTGTGTGTGTGTGTGTGTGTGTGTGTGTGTGTGTGTGTGTGTGTGTTTGAGGCCCTAGGCTCCTCCCTCCAGAGAGAGAGAGAGAGACAGACAGGTGTGGACCAGATTGAGTTCCGCCTCATTTCCTCTGCCCTGTGCAGCTGGTCAAGGACACACATTTACACCAACACACACACTGGCATGTCTTCAGCACATGTTTATGCACACACACATACACACACTTAAAATACAAGGACAGAGACATGCACACTGCACACACCTCAAATAAAGACACAATGAAAGATGTAGAGGGATCAAATGCGGCATTAGCATAAACGAAGGTTGTCATGCTCATGTTCATGTTCACAAGACTGCACTTGAATTCCTATGGAAAAGGATTACTGCAATAATTACAGCACGATTGGCGGAGTATTTCCATGGCGACACAGACAGATTTGTGAATGGTGAAAATCCGGCCCCAGTATAAAGTCGCTCAAATCCCACTCACTGCATGCTACAGTCATACTATATTTAATACACACAGAAACATTCAATACTAAACTCACCTTATCAATATTTATAGATGGCTATGATTATTTATCTTTGACATAACAGCGCTCATATTGGCTATCCATTTTTCATTCTGGTATCAAATATATCTACAGTGGAGGAACATTATAACCATGGCACACACTCATGAACACACACAAATACACACACACACACACACACACAACAGCACACCCCGCTGATTTATGTTAAGTGCAAGAGTTCCACTAAGGTATCCAATATAATAAAATGTTGTAGAAAGGATGCAAGATTAAAGCTCATTAGGTCACAGATATTTCCCACGTGGCCTAGAACGACACACTGATTTACCTGCAGGCTAAGCTAAATAGTTTTTACCTTCCTTACCTCCATTCAGTGAGACAAAGGATGTGTAATGTTTCTCATCCACACTATGAAACAGATTTCTGCGGAGCCGAAACATTTTCTTTTCTTCTGCTTTTTGTCTCCCGCTTGACTTAATTTCTGTGTTATGGCATTTCAAATTTGATAGATATTGCACAGTGAAGTGTGACAGGTAAGGGCTCACCACCCCCACACTGATGCATAAGCACACACACACACCCTATTGTCTGTGCAGTCTATACATGTGCTGAGGTCTGACGTGTGATTGTGGATGGATCTGTGCAAGTGTGTGTTCCTGTCTGCTGTGGCGCCTACCCAGTTCAGGAAGTGTGGGGTCACAATGTCTGGAGGGGAGCCAGGTGGCCTCCCTCCCCATTAAATACCCAGACACTGATACTTTGCCTTTAAGAACACGGCCTATAGGAAGAGACTTACCATACAGACACAGAAGAGGTGGGGTAGAAGGAAGAGGAAGGTTGATATGTATACATTATGGGGTTGTATGCTTACTTGCTGGTGAAAGTGATTGAGTGATTGAATGCGTGTGTGTGTGTGTGTGTGCGTGTGTGTGTGTGTGTGTGTGTGTGTGTGTGCGTGCGTGTGTGCGCGCGCGCGTGTGTGTGTGCGCGCGCGTGTGTGTGTGCGCGCGCGTGTGTGTGTGCGCGCGCGTGTGTGTGTGCGCGCGTGTGTGTGTGTGTGGTCCTGTGAAGATGTTATGAGCCACCATGTGGGGATCACGTGTGCCACAGTCAGATAAAGAAGTCTTTGTGAGGAGATGCAGAAGATGCAGCTCAAGTCACACACATCCACTTGTGCATGCATGCACACACCCACACACACACTCTATACATACACACACTGTGACCTTTATGAACCACACTCTAATGCTCTTTAGTACCTCAGCTTACTTTAAGTTTTAAACACACCCTGGTTGTTAAATGTATAGTATGCAATTTTTTGGTACGGCTCAATAAAAACAATAACAAAAGACTGGATTAGGTGACGTGGCGTGTCAGTGTCAATCATTTACGTTTTTTTTTTATTATCAGCACGGGTCTCCTCTTCTCCAAAGCAAAGTGCCTGAGGTGATTAAAACTGTTAAAAAGAAAGAATAAAGCAGTTTCAGGTTAAAAATGATTCCGCAGTTGCTCGGAGCCAAGCTGTCACTAAATAAAACATTACGTTACCTTGATTAAAATTACATATTTCTCTAGGTTTGAAAATTGCTGGAAACATTTGGGCTACTGTAAGTACACAACTCAACAAACTATATAACGTCATTTTAATGAAGCAAAGTTACATATTGTACCTTTGAACTCAATCAGTGTGGCTGGTTGCAAATTAGAAATTTCCATTTTCCACCTTTTATATTTTGATAGGTATGAAGTCATTGTGGTTTGGGGCACACACACACACAGCAGTGTAATAAAGGTCTGAGTAAGTCTTTTTGGTATGTGACGGTTAACTTAAATAGCATTGTGCAGCTGGATAGTACAGTTTAGCACCTCTGCACAGGTATGTGGGCTTGGCAGGGCTTGCCTGACCACTTTCCAGCTCTGTATCACATACACACACACACAGTCACACACACTTGGCCCCAGAGACAGTAAGAGTGCATCCTGATCTAATGCCTACTGCACTAATCACACTCACAAAAAATAACACACACAGAGTTCTTTTAGGGGAGGAGAATATTGTCATCCCACTACTTATCACCTTCAACAAAAAGATCACTTTGTTTTCTTCTCCGATGCCTCAGGCCATATTTGTCAGACTGTGTATGTGTGTTTTTGTATGTGTAAAGCGAGTTTAGGCATGTCAGCTGTGTGCTCCTCCTCACTCTGTTGTTGTTTTTGAGCTACTAGGAGTGTGTCAGCATACACAGTCTTAAGTAGTCAGAGACTCCAGTTGTTTTGCTGACAACAGTGTAACTTGCATGTCAGAAGCTTAAGGGATCAGTGCAATCAGTGTCTCTTCAGGTGTGTTTGCCAGAGACCAGCTGACTATTTTGCTTTTACAAAGTCATGGTTCCAGCAGTTTGCAGTTTGTTGAAGATGACATGTCATCTATGCAGCCAGATGTGCATTTTGAGTCAAACAAAAGATTTAATAGAAACAGTGATGTCATGATAAATAAAAGTTTGGAACATCCATAAACTTTTCCTGATGGTTTCAACCTCTTGGAACATGAACATGTTGCGTCTACTGTAACAAGTCCAGGTGTTGTGTTCTGCTCAGTGATTCGGCACTGGGGTACGTTAACAGTTTGGGCTGCGTGTTTGCATGAAAGGTGATAATAAAGTTGAGTTGAGTTAAATGCTGTTTTTAGGGATGGAGTTGACCAGTCAGAGTTTGACGACAGAGCCATGTGTTATTTTAGAGGACTGACGTCACAAGACTGTGCCGGCGATGACTGCTGTGGCTCTGAATACTGTCTACAGCTGTGAGGGACGCGCTCTGCTCGGCTGCTGTGGTGTGGTTTCTGTGAGCTTGTGTGTGGGTGTGTGTCTGTGTGTGAGAGAGAGAGAGAGAGAGAGACAAAAAGAGAAAGGACAATGAAGGTAAAAACAGCACATGGCAAGTGTTAAAGGGTTATATTCATCAATTTACACGTGCTTGCTCAAACAACTCACACACACACACACACATATTCATTCTGTTCACAGGTCTTGATTTTGGAAGCAGCCACTGCCGGGCTGCTTTCATTAGCGTCTGTCTAGACACAATTTATTACCAACTGTTCATTCTTGTCTTCTCTCCCTCTCTCTGTCTCTCTCTCTTCCTATTTGTGTGTTTGTGCTCACTGCTGCTGGATTCTCAGACAGTCATGGGGTGTATGTGGTGTGGTTCTAGTTGGTTAGTCTGTCTGTCACCCTCCTCCTCTGTATGTGGGTGTTGTTCTCCTGCTTGTCCCCAAAGAGAGAGGAAGTCTGTCTGTCTTGTCTGTCACGTCATCTATCCATCCGTTTCTTGCGTGCGTGTGTGTGTGTGCGGGGGAAGTTGGAGTGGGTGTGATGGTTTGTGAGCCAGGCTTGGTTTTGACCATGACCTTTTGCCGAAGCCATGTGGCAGAAGTTCACCAAGCCAAACAGCCCCGACCACAGTCAACCTGACACTCCTCCTCCTCAGTGTCTTTAGCTCTGCCAGCTCTGGTCTCACAAACACATGCATGTTTACAGGCAAATGAGACAGAAACAGACTCTCATGCATGCATACAAAAATAATATGTCCTCCACCCAGTTTAAATCAAGTATTTTGGGCTTCAGAGGCATGACATTTGATATAACAGCATGTAGCTTTCCAAATACCAACACATCTCAAAGAATAACCAAAAACATATAAGTCTTACTGTTTCAGTTTGGAGGATTAAAAGATAGGGTTGAAAAGTTTTAACCAACTAACTGAATGAGTCAAAATGATCCACTGCAATTCTGCAAGAATCTGTAAACTCTGCCTCAGTGAACCAGTAACTCAAATAACCTGTCAATCACACAGTGCCCTCTTAAGAAATGTCCTTATCTACCCGGGTCCTAATTTCACACACAAGTTCAGGATGGGGTCTAACAGCATTCCAAGCAGATCTAAACAATGTCCTCACTCATGACTAGATGCTTGATGTGTGTATACTGCCCCCAGGCAGGTGACTTTAGCTCCTTTTCTACAGGCGTCCTGCTATATTGCTGTTCCAAATAACCTTTCCTTGTTTATACTGAACCAAACAAAACTGGCGTGAAGTGTAACACAACATCGCCAGTGTCCTGTCCCACCATGCCAGCTCTCCCTTTTACACTGACATTGTTTCTGCTCTGTAACTACCTCCACTGCTGGCTTATAGTTGGAAGAACAATGCCCCCATATTACACGTTCTTACAGAACGGCGAGGTGGAATAAAGGTGCAACTTTCCCACCTTGCACAGGCTGTGTAAAAGAGGCTTTTGTTAAAGATTAATTTAAGGATGTAACCTGTCAAGAGTGATTGCCTTTAAACACACTACAGCGAGCACAGCAGACAAATGGCCATGCCACAAAGAGACACACAGGCAGACATTGAATCTACACTAAAAGACACTGAAGATAAAAACCCTGTCATTTACCACCACTCCTGAAGCAGCCCACTACTTTATGTATATGTGTGTGTGCAGGTACGAAGCCTGTTGCCCTAACTTGAAAAGTCCTACTGAATCACCAGTGACTAAGGGCTTGAGCAGCCCAAGCATGGCTATTTTACTCACGCCATGCAGGCTCACACACGCTGAGGTGAATGATTTAAGCTGATTTTACTGTGCAGCAGGTAACTATGTACAGTATGCAGCAAAGCAGCAAGACAGCTGTCATTTAAACAGACACACAGGTGTCAGATTGTGCCTTTGCAACAACTGAAGTGTGTATTTGTTATTGCAAGTTACAGCATGTGGATATGTGTGAAGCATAAGTGTGTTTTCTGAGGGTGTGGGGGGGTAATTTACTAGCTTTTATGTACATATCATTACACTTCTGGTGCTTTTTTATTTACCTTATAAAGGATATTTAGGAGCACCCTGTTAGCCGAATGGTTACACTGCAACACACAACCTCCATGAACCTGGTTTAATCCAGGGACCTTTGTTGTGTGACATAATTCTCTCTCCCCCTTGTTTCCTGGCTGCCTGTTCACTGTCAGCAGTCATAGATGATATAGGTGAAAGGCAAAAATACCAAACCACTAGTCTTTTAAAAGATAAAGAAAAATTAAAAAAAATTAGTGGGGGGGGGGGGTGATTGGACTTTCATTCAAGCAGTGCTGACATACCTGTACATACTGTGGTTTAAGATATTTGTTCAGTTATTAAAACAATGGCAATGAATTAAGGAGCAGTGAAGCTTAGTCCCTGCATTTATTACAGTTATACCACATCTGTCAAAATACATTGCAGGGACACTCAGAGAAAAAGTTAAACCTGCCTCAACATTGGCCAAGAGCGTGCAAGCTCACCTTCCTTTGTAATATAAACTGGATATTTCTGCTGTAAACCTGACAACTATCATCGTGGTGGATAGACTTATTGTTGCCATGATAACTGTCCAGAGTTGTAAAATCCTTCAGCTTTGTAAAATAAACCACTGTGTAGTGTTTTGCCATCATCTTCACTGACTACTCAGATTACACTTCCTGGATTGTGTTTGATGTTCTCACTGTACCTTTAGCTTTCCTTACAGAGCCCTGTGCTGTTAAACACAGTGTTGTTTTTGAATGCCAAGTAAAGACGACTCTGCAAAACACTTCTTTTTTTTTTCTTTCCCCCATCTGTCTCTGTCAAACCAGTCCTGCTCTGTTTTCACTCTCTCCTTATCTCTCTTACCCTATCTTGGTTTTTGCTCTTTTTTCAACTTTTGTCTGGCCCAAGGCTTTCTCTCCATCTTCCTCCACCTATCCCCCTCTGCCTCTTCATCTCCTCTCTTTACCTCTGAGCAGTGTCTCTGTCGTTCCACCCCACTACCCCTCTCTCTGTGCTGGTTAATGTCAAAGGAAGATGCTCCCACTGGTTAACCTTTACAGACAAAAGATAAACACTTTCTATATCTCTCTATCTCTCACTCCACCTGTCATTATTTCTCTCATGCCCTCTCTTACACAGTCTCTTTCTTCATCTGTCACTTCCTGTTTCAATACAAACATCTTATGCCTTGTCATGCTCCCTCCTTTCCTCCCCCTCTCAAGGTCTCTCTCTCTGTGATCGTCTTTATCTTTCTCACAACCCTCCCCCTTCTTCCTCTCCCCACAGTCCTGATATCGATCAAGGTCAAACAATTATGTCAAAGCTTGTGACATTCACTCAATGTGTCATGAAAGAATAGATTCTGCCCTTGCAACAATTCAGCCTCCAGCAGACACCCACTTCTGCTAAGGTGGCCCTACTCAAAATGCACCCACATTCTCTCTCAGCCACCTACACACACACACACACACACACACACACACACACAGACACAGCAGGTTTACACCTTTACAGTCTTGCCAGCTGTGACCCTTTAAGGGATGCGACCTTTGACCTTGAGTTCAAAGGTTGGAGGCCTTAACCACCAGGCTGCAAGATCAGTGAGGGCTGAGCCAGCTATATCTGCCTCGTCTTCACACAGCTCTCACACACACACACACACACACACGCACACACAGCCTGCCTTGGGCTATGTATACTGCATTTGTTATGTGTATACATGCACAGTATAGAAACATATGAAAGTCACCATGTGCAGGTGTGCTTTGTGTTACAGCCTCATGGTGGAATATCAGAGCAAATAGAGTGGAAGAATGAATGAAGGAAAGACCATGTTTGGCTTTAGATCTGACACCAAAAAGCAAAGTGGACACAATGTCATGTGTCTACACAGTGGCATGTGTAGGTCAAAGGTCACAGATGTTAGAGAAGGAGAAAGGAGGGAGGAGAAGACAGGTTGCTGGGTTATATGTGAAGTATGAGGAAGAGGACAAGAGAGGTGGTGACATTTAGGTTGAAACTAATGTCAACCACAACCATTTGTTAAAAGGGCATATTCTGTGTATGTGTGAGTGTATATAAGAGAAAGTGTGTGTGTGTTCATTTGGTCCTCTCATTCCCTGTTTCTGTAATGTGTGTGTGTGTGTGTGTGTGTGTGTGTGTGTGTGTGTGTGTGTGTGTGTGTGTGTGTGTGTGTGTGTGTGTGTGTGTGTGTGTGTATGTAACCATGCCTGTTTTAGTGCTTTAACACATTACAGGTGCTGTGTGTTCTCAGGGTGTACACGGAGAGGTGTGTGTGTGGTTTTTATGTGTGTGTGTGTTGGGGGTGGGGTGGTACACCAGAGTACCACCTGTTCTCAGTCATGTGGCCCAGCATTGACACTGTGAATCACTGAACAGGCGGCACACGAGGAACACACACACACACACACACACACACACACACACAGATGGCCACAGTACTGGTCCAGGCCCTGCTGTGCATTTTGGCTGACACACACACAAACACAAATACACACACACACACTCTGTGGTTTCATAAGCCACACTGAATGACATATCGACAACAGCATGACCATATAAGAGTCGGCAAACATCACGCATGCATAATTAAAGAAGCAAAGGGAATAAAAAATGAGCTGTAGCTTGTCTTCTTTTAACCCTTGACTAAAGTGATAATGAATTGCTGACTGCTGCTTCAACTCGCACTGGAATGTCACAGATGTGTTTGACCTGGTTTTGACAAAAGGTGAAAATAGAAACTCTTCTTTAACATCCCGAGCACACGTCGCTGCAGTCTCATTTCAGGCTGGACATTTATGGATTAAGTGGTTGAATTAAATGCCTGATTACTGTTCCCAAACTGAATTTGATGGATAGACTTCATGTTGCCTTCATTCTGTTGTGACTGATTTTCTGAGTGACTGTAATGCAACAAATTGCTTTTTAAAGTCATGTCAAGCTCTCTGCTGCTGCTGCTGTTTACACTGTTCAACTTCTAGACTGACCTATGTTCCTCCATATTGTGGTTTCAGGAGGTGGGAGGTGTCATGGTGGCCTGCTGAGAGAGACGGACTACATTACCCATGATCACCAGGTAAGGCTCTCTTTTAGCTTACACGTTACATAGTTTCTCCTCCACTGATTTCATTCTATACTGTTTCTTTCGTACTAATTTCTTTTATCCACAAATACACTCCACTCTGCCTCTATATGTACGTAGTGCTGTACTGTTAATGTAAGCTTTTATAATGATGATTTAAGTAATTCAAAGTTGTTTTCAGGTGGTTTTTCACTTATTTTGTCCATCTACTGCATTTAAATATCAATATTTAATAACATGTACTGCCTAGGTACAAACAGGTACAATACATACACACGTTCACACACAAGCACTGTTGTACACTATGTAGGTTAGACAGGTAGCGAGTGAGTAAGACAACAGAGAGAGAGCGCTCTTTATGTACACACACAGCTTTGTGAGTTAAAAAAGTAATGGATTGTGAAATTATGGGTGTGAGTGGTGCGCTGCTCCTTTCACTAAATCAACTGTTCTTTTGAATAGTGTGTGTGTGTGTGTGTTGTGTAAGTCCTCAAAGAGTTGTGTACTCTGGAGGCCTCTGAGTCAGATATCAAACTTACAACCTCTTGCTCTTCAAAGCCACATAAGCATAAAAAAAGGTCACTGTTTTGCTTGTTCTTTCTGTTAGCAACCAGAGTTCACAAAATACATCAAGCGTGTGGTGTTTGTGGTAGATTTTCCCAGTAACTTGCGAAAGTAATAGATGCCAGAATCATCAGTGTGTCATGTTAGTTTTGAGTAGCATTTTAAGAATAGATAGCTGTTACTGTTTTAGTGAAACTGGAACAGAAACAAGTTAATCAGCAACAATTTGTTTATCAGGTAATCATTTAAGATATTTTCAAGCAAAAAGCACTGGTACAAGCGTCTCACATATGAATATTGTTCTTAGTCTTTTATGACTATGTCTTTTTCTTTCCCATTGTTAGGACAAGTGAAGTAGTTTAGTAGAAAAAGTAGAAAATTGTGATGGGCATGATTCACTGTTTTCAGATATTTTATCGACCAGAAAATCTAGAAAATCATTGGTAGGTGAGATAATAATCAAAATAAATGTTACTTGCATCCCTAATTAAAATATGGCCTGAAGAATCTTCAATTTTAAATGTAAAACTTTACTTTTCAAATGCATCAGTCCTGGAGATAATACACAAAATTCCTAGTAGCCAGTGCATTTCAACCAATGTTCTACTTTCACACTACTCTTCACAACAAGTAGTAGTGGCTATAGCAGTAGATACACTAGTCCCTTGCAGTTCAAAGCAGTGTAGTTATTTTACCAATCTACCACACAGAATTACCACACCTGGTCTATACCATTCTAGGTGAGCCACCATTTAGCTTCAGAGAGGCTACAAGCTCATTTCACATGGATGATTTCGATGCTTTCACCGTTTAAGAGGAAAACTGGCCAATTAGACAATCTCCTGAAAACATGATGTACTCCTCAAAGAGCCATCAAAGCTTTTTAAACTCCTCTAAGCTGGGTTTACTTTTCACTATGTATAACTTTGGGATAGTGAGGATATTAAGCAGGACTGGAGTGCTTAGCTTATCATAGAGCTACAGTCGGGATTAGCTGGTTGTTTGAGGAACTAGAGGGAAAGCTAGGTTCTCTATCGGCCCTCCTCTCCTTGAATAAGGTCCCTAATTATCAGGGCTGTAGCAGACCATTCAGCCAGCTACATGGCTGCTATATGTGGGTGTGCTAAGCCAGTCTGTCTGTCTGGCTGCCTGTGTGGCTCTCTGTCTCCTCGCGGTGTGACTGTGTTTGAGTATGTGCGTGGAGGTGACTATTATCATGTCTGTCGGTCTCTCGCTGTACCCAAAAGGCTGACTCATGGTATGCCACACACACTAACACACACACACAGACCCACACATAGTCCTACATATTAAAGGCTGAGATGTACAATCTGTACTATAAACATAGTCTCCTACAACTGCAGAGCACACACACATACCTTCTTCCCTCTGCTGTTGCTCTGTCTGGACCTTAGGAGTATTACATGCTGTTTATTTGTTGAACGTGTGTGTGTGTGTGTGTGTGTGTGTGTGTGTGTGTGTGTGTGTGTGTGTCTGGTATGACAGGAATTTTTGGGGCTTGTACCCATGGGAGAGCTGCTATATATATATTTGGAGTGTGAGAACTGAGCCATCCTTGTCCCCGATCTCTTTAATTACACACACAAAGTCCCAACCACACACACACGCCTGGCTCCCTTCCACACACATGAATAGAGGATTGCTAGTCATGCATAAGAGCTGTAAGAACTTAAACACACAGCGCCTCACAAGTCTTTTTTCCCCTTATTGTCCCTTCCTGCCACACACACACAAAGACACACAAACACACACACACACACATTTGGGACCCCCGGGACAGACTGTAATGGCTTGGCTTCCCTTGTTGTGGGAGAGGAAGGAGGGGAATTGTGCTCAGACGTACATTTAATATTCTCAGACTTTTATTATATACAGTACAGTGCATCTATGAGAGAAACAGCTGGAGGAAACTATGTCTGTGTGTATGTGTGTGGGGCAGAGTGTGTGGTACACTACAGTCCCACCCATACCCACATCAATCAGCAATCCTCTTCCTGTTCACTTTGCAGGGCTAACGGTCTCCCACCACACTCTTTATAGTACAATTACACACACATTGACACACACAAAGCGGAGCAAAGTCACACACTTGAGACAACAGACACTCTCTCGACACACCTAGTGGAAGACATGGTGTAATAATCTCCCACTGGGAGCAATATGAGAATACAATATGACTTCAGATGATGTGGGTAAAATGGCAAACTGAAATAATTTTATTCACATACAGCAGCAACAAACATAGCAACATAACATTTGCATGAATAGTACTGTCAGTCTGTCGTAGTGCAGGAGAGACCAGTGAGACGCAAACAATATATAGGCTACAAGCCACAATGCTCTAGTTTACAGCTCCATGGTGGATAATTAAGGACTGGAGCAAGTCATGAAGTAATAGCTTCCAGATGATGTAATAAAAAGTCTTTACAGCTAATTTGATGTAATATAATAATATACATACAGATTATTATAACATTAAGGTTGCAGGTTTTCTGAGTATGTAATTACATCATCTGGAATTTAATTAGGCCTACCTAAACCAGTTTTGACAGCTTCCATCCATTTAGAGAGAAATGTGTTACGTATTGACATGCTGTAGCATTATTAGCTGTTGTAAGCTCTTGCTCCATGGTTACTCTTAGCTAGAAATGCAAGCAGCCTCTTGAGTTTAAATTTTCAACTTTTACTCTTTCGCTTAAGCAGACAAACTGGCAGCCGGAAATGCTTCCATGTTTGCATTCATTAAGCTCACTCTGCAGCACTGTGTGTGCTGTATCTGTCGTAGCGTGCAGCTGATTTCTCCACACAGCCTTTAACACACAACAACAAAACATCCACATACAAACACACTGCCTCCCCGTGTCAAAGACCCCCACTGTGCTGCATCCCTCCTCTTTCTCAACACAAAACACATTATTGAACATTCATTGTCACTTCACAATAGACTAGATCTACCCTGGTGGTACATACCGCACATGCCATGCACTTACTTCATCAGGGGTTTGAATCTAGCACACAAACACACACACACACACACACCCCTCTTGTTACCGCATACCAACAGAAGTAAAAATGCCTTCAGCTATAACAGACAGTGAGAAACTGATGTCGTCACTGATTCGCACCAAGACAGAGCGAGATTTCCTCATGTTCTGATTTTATTGTTTTTTAAAATTGGTGTGACCATAAATAAACTGTGTGTGTGTGTGTGTCCTTATGTCATTGTCTCAGCATCATCCATGACACACTCCCGTCCTCCCTGTGCCAGCTAATTTTGCCTTCTGTTGTCCTGCTGAGGGAGTACTTTCTAAATATAACCCCTACACGTGTGTGTGTGTGTGTGTGTGTGTGTGTGTGTGTGTGTGTGTGTGTGTGTGTGTGTGTGTGTGTGTGAGAGAGACACACATACAGTTGGTTGTACCAATGTGGCCCTTTGGCGTTATTACAGAGCACAGGATGGTTACTTTGGCGAGGAAAAGCTGGAACAAATGTTTCCGGCCTTAGAGAGACCCATTTGTGTTTTTCAAAGCCTTGTTTACCTCACACAGGATCTTAGCTGGCAGCCTCTGAGCACATAGCATATAATTCTTTTACTTCTGTGTTCACAGTCATATTTATGTCACCTACTATTATTATTAGCCTCATAACTCAGGTTTTATTTATAGGCTGAGCAATGTGGACTGTATTGCAAAAATAAATAATACATTGTATTGTTCAGCCTTCACTGACCCTAGAGCATCTATTTATCCATCTAGTTATCTATACACTTTACATTATCTAACATAGGCTGGACTGTATAAACATTATATTAAGTCCATATAGTATATATACAGTTGGTTATATATATCATAAAATGTTATATGTATACAGTGCAAGTATGTATTTCAACAATAGAAATCAGGGGAGTATCTAAGCATAGGTATAAGACTGCATCCAGAATAAATATAGGTACCTTAGCTTACCTTGCTTTCTTAGTGATTTACTAATGTTTTGTGGATCAATTATTTATGATCCACAAACAGTTATTTAAGCTATTTATGAGAACGACTTTTGGGTGGCCAGGCAGGTTGTGAAGAATCCCTTTGACTGATTGGAAAAGCTCGCAGAGGGTCAGGGCAAAATTCCATTTATTTTCTCACAACCTGGCAATTCAGATGTTGCACTTAAAATGACTAATAGCTGATCTATAAATCATTAGTAAATTGATTATTCTTTTTTTTTTTTTTTTTTTATGAAGCCAATAGTTACAGCTCATAAACCCTTTAAAAAGTGCCTGTGTAGAGAGTGTTGACTAAATATATAGCAGGTATATAATTTATCAGGGAAAATATAAAAACAAACACTGCTTCAAATGTGTCTCAATGTCTTCCAATAGAGCATATTTAAGGATTGGCTTACATACAGTTTCTCACAATCATTAATAGTCTTAAATTAGGGACATAGTTCGTTGTTTTGCTGATAAAAAATAAACCTATATATTTATAATCCACATGTTAAACTATCCAGTCAGCAATATTGTCTGTGTGTGCTATTAACCCACAATGACAGATAACGATATACAGTTAGCCTATAAATAGACTATTATATGAGTTTATTTTAGAATAGCCTATTTATCCTGTAAAGCCTATATCTGGACAATTTATTTTCAAAATCTAAATGTATCTTCTAAATCTAATCTTAACACTGTGATAGCCTCACTCTATCATAGTGTAATATGGCGTCAGCGGGTAATACTCTTCCTCATCCAAAAATAGACGGTCACACGGAAACATGCTCCTGGCCGTTCACCAGTACAACAGTCGGTCACGAGTCAGCCTTAAAAAAAGTCTTGACTGAAATAACATTGTAAAGGTACAAACCGATAAATAAACCTGTCAGGAGGAGCCAGGAGCAGCTCCGGTACCGGGAGTTGGACTCAGTGCCAGTTTGCGCTGTCAGGGAATTCCGGGGCCGTGCGGTGACGTCACGTAAGTGTGTGTGTATGTGCGCCTGTTTCGCTGTGCGTGCGTGTGTTTGACTGTGCGTGACTCTGTCCCTTTAAAACAGAGCTCAGCGCAACACGATCCCTGCGTGGCTGCTTGTGTGTGAAGACACAGGGAAAAAGGAGCTCGACGCAGAGACATACAGAGACTGGAGCGAGCGGGGCTGTCGCTGCACGGCAAAGGCAGCCATTATACGGAATAATAAGAAGAATATATAGAGAAGAACGAGCCTATCGCGGACATCACAGCCGTCAGCCGGCTCAAATTTCATGGTTGTTTCGAGAGGAAGCGACAGAGACTAACAGGGATTACAGGGCTATAGCTGCTCCGATCAGCCGGCTGGTCGGGAATTTCTCTGCAGCCTCGGAGCTCCAAACTTGCGGATACAAAGACTGTAAAGGCGACCGTGGATCTCAAAGAACCGGATACATATATCCATTAGGAAAATATTTTATTTCTGGAGCGTCCATTTGAAAGACTTGAATGAACGGTGAGTGATGGGGCTGCTGTGAGAACCGGGAGCATTTAAAAGTCCAGTCGACTTTGTTTTGTTTGTAATAGGGGAAGTTAGTGGTCATGAAAAACTCTTTTAATATAATATGCCTGGATTTGTTTTACCATGACGTGCTCGATTAATGATTACTAGGAGAGGCTGTGGTGCCATTCAGGACAATGAGTGAATTACGGTAATTGATTAAAACGGAGCAGTTGATCATCTGTAATCGATGAGGTGGGGGAATTTCGCTGTGTTTTCTCAACCACAGGTGATTCTTTAATCCCACGCGTGTGTGTGTGTCTCACTTCGGCGAATTGTTTTCCTCACATCCAACACTGATCATCTTAACCGGACATGTTTAATCATTCATTGCACGTGGATGTGAGTGTTTTATGTAAATTGGTAGCGATGGGAATTTAAGGTTCATGGACTTTTGGCAGCAAATGTCCCAATCAAAATGTTTTCAGTTTTTAAGGGTTTGTCCCGGGGGAAACTAACTGAGCGCACTGCTGTGTGCGTGTTTCCGTGCAGTATTCAGTCCATATAAACGGCTGATAATGACACTGGCTAGGTTACAAAAAAGTTGTCCTAATACATCTATTCATGAAATAGTGAAAATGACCTAATCCTCGTATTGCTTTGGGACACCGCGGGTCCTATTTTTGTCATGGTTGCCCTGAAAACTCAACTCATGATCATCCCATGGCTAGGAAAGGGAGGGAGAGCTGGAGGACAGGGAGAGAAAATTGCCTGTGTAAGGAGATCTCACGCCATTGTGTGTGTGTAGGAGTGGGTGGCTGTGCTGGAGTAGGAGTGGGGGTGGGCAGGATCACTGAGGTCGGCAGCCGCATAAAGTGAATGGATAGCTGCCACCCCCATCACCCCCAGTCAATCCTTACACATACAAAGAGCCGGATTGAAAGGAAGTGATTTGCATCACCTCTCCTTTGGGGGGAGGGGCGGTGTTTTGGGGCTGTCCTTGAGGTCTGGGTTTTCAGGGGTAGTCAGTGCACTAAAGTCTGACCACATTGTATTGTTTGGTCAACGTGATGTGTTGCCCAGTTATCACCCGCAGTGGGAACACTAGTCCAGAGTGGCCAACTAAACTGACTTTTTGCCTTTCAAACACACTCTGATGCTTGTATCCTGATCCGAGCTCTCTCTGATAATAAAGCAGCCGACATGAGTCAGCTGTGTTCGGTTATGGCAGCTCTTTACTTTTCACACATCCAGCTGACACCCATATATATATATATATCGGTTTTGGTCCGTGCGTCTCCGCGCGCTTTGGATAGTTTGAACCGAACTGAAGCACAGTCATGAGAGAAGCATATCAAAACAAAGAAGGTTAAACGAGGGTAAAAACGAGTGGTTTGGGGGCGTGGTTAAGTCTTTTGGGATATAATTCATTGTTGATATTGGTGGCTGTTATTGCGTCACCGCCCTTAACCTTTAAGTGCTATCCACCATGTTTCACTGGTCGTCGGACATGAAGTTGATGAGAATTTGTGGCTGGCTGGAAAGGGAAGGGGGCTTACTTGTCACTTTATTGCCCGCAATAAACGGACCCGGGGCAGGAAGAGCAGAGTGTGCTGGCATGGGATCGCGAAGAAAACAAAAAAGGAGCCTTTGAAGGTTCACTTCCGATCAATCAGATCGATTGGCATGGAAACCAGCGACGCGTTTTGTCTCCGCGTTTGATGTCGGAGGTTGTAAAAAGTTAAAGCTTCAGATCGCTCCACACACTCTTGGCCTGCTCTGTGCTGCCTCAGCTCTTCCCCGCCCCCGTTTGTCCCGTGATCTCAATAGGAGCGTGTGTGTGTGTATGTGTGAATGAACAATCGCCGCCCATTTACTATGAGTGACGAACATGGAGGAATATTAAAGTGATACACACACACGCGCCAGGAGGGAGAGAGGGAGATGACGGTGGAAATAAAGCAACAATAGTGAGTGAGTCAGGCAACTTGAGTAAGCAGAAGAGGAGTGTGTGTGTCAGGAAAGTTTCCTCATCCCACCTTCCAACCCCCATTCACCATGTGTAGCTTTGATAGAGGTGTTACAGGGTGTCCTCGGAAAATTAAGGATTACTTTGATCTAATTAAGGGTTTTCCTTTATGTCTGTGGCTGGCATGGGAAATGGGTCAGTATGTCTTAAAGTACTTATTCATCGGACACTGCTGCAGCAGTTAATGGTGATGATGTGTGTGTGTGTCTTGGATGTGACAGTTTTGGGGGCTTCTCTTGCCTCTTGACAAATTCTGTTGCCTGTTACTGAAAACAAATACAATCAAGTGTGTGTGTGTGTGTTTCAAAGGGAAGCAGGTGGGGGAAGTGAGTGGATGTCATGATGAAACATTTGTTTGTGTGACACCGCACTCTTGCAGCTTTTCCAGTAAAGGGTGTCGATTCTTCTCCAGAAAGCAACACAAAACGAGAGAGCAATAGGGAAGAAGGGAGGTGCAGGACAACATCTGCACAGCTGACAGTTTCACAGACACTCCCCACACACCCGACACATCAGGCGTTAAAACACGAGTTCTGCTACGTGTTACCTGGCACAAAGGCTGGAAACTAGTTGAGGAATTTCCCATAGCCAGTCCAATTCCCCTCTATTTATTTGACAGACATTAAGTACAGTAGTATTTATTTTTTGAAACAGCACTGACTGAATTTATTGCATTGTAATGGATATATGGATGATTGGCTGCCCTCACTAATGTAGTAAAATACCTTTTTAGTTTATTTAGTCTCCTATGGTACATGCAAACGCTTCAGCACACCAAGCTTGTTCAGACAGGGTGAAGGTTTTAGAGTTTTCGCTGGGGCCAAGAGGGGCAACAACTCAGTCAGCCAAGTGTGGAATTCCACCGTGCAGTGTGAGACTGCCTGGTGTGGATCCCAGTCTTTCAAAGTGGGGACCAGGGCTCAAAAGACCGGACAGGTCAACTTCTGGTGCGTCCACCATATGAAAAGGGTTATTTTTGTGCATTTTATCTCAATTATGTGCTAGACAAAGCTGACAGACGAGAACATGGTGAAAGGAGTGAGAGACTTAAATATAACAGTCCTGTTGTAGAATACAATGTGACGAAGTAGGCAATAAAACGGACAATAGGCAATAAAACAGCACAAAAATAAAGACAGTAAACAATTGAAGGGTTTTACATGCATATACCGCTGCCACTTTTTGAACATTAATAGGCCTTTTATTTTTGAAATATGGAAAAGCAGTTTGAATTAGATTAATCACTAACATGTATGGATGAAGTCATGGTCCTTATAATTTATTTCTCATTAGTTCTATGGCCCAGCAGGGTTCTGCTATGCTGCCAGCCAACCACAAGGCTCAGACATCCATAACTATAAATATTGGTCATATATGCAGCTGTGGTCTCGCTCCAGGTTCTGTTCCACTGTGTTTTGGACCTGAGAACAGTGAGGAAAAACAGATTGGTATAATTTAGTCCAGAAGTTGAGGAGTGAACTTACTGAGAGCTGTTACAGGAGCGGGCAGCAATTCATATGCAGCCACAATCCAAGCAAAGAAACTAGTGTATAACATGGCAGCATTTTAAATAGAGAATCAACAATGATATCAGAGAAAAGAAGAATATTTTTTTCAAAATTGAATCCATCCAGACTGAATAGAGCTGAGTTATAGAGTAAGGGAGTGTTTGCTTTCTGTTTCCTGAACCGAGTGAGAGTGAAAGGAAAGTTTTCCCACTGACTTCAGTTCCTTTCTGTTATCTCTGGCTTGTTGCCACTGATGATGATGCCACAGTGGAAGGGAGGTGTATGAACCTACATGCTGTGTGTGCGTGTGTGTGACTCATGCACAAAATTAAACAAACTCTCACACCTTGGAAAGAATTTTTCTTCTTCCTTCCTTCCTTTTTTTATTTTTTATTTTTTTAACCAATCCTCACCTCCCGTGAACACTTATACCCACCTCAACCACACTGGCAGAATAAATGGTAGCTCTGCTAGCAAGCAGGCTCATGTGCACCATTTCACTTTTTCCTGGAGGAAAAGCCTACATTAGCGATACATACAAGAATCACCAACATTGGTATTCGTAAACAAGCCTTTGATGTTCTTTGGACTAAATGAACAAACTGTCATAACAAAGCCACTCAGTCTGCGTCACCGTTGTTCTGATAAAGTCTAAATGATTGGTGTGTAATTACACCCACTGTAAGAACAACTCTGCAGTGGCCATCTGCACACATGCTGTCATTAACTATGAGGCATATAGGACGGACACACACACGTACATGTCCATGTTGTTTTTTGTTGTTCATACACACACAGGCTGCTGATGAGAGGAAGAGGATGGTGTGTGAGGTCAGCGTGTCCTGTGCCTCAGTAAACATGTTGATCAGTGAAGACCTGTCATAAACCTTATTATGAGTTCTTCTATGTCCGCCTCTGCCTCTCTATCTTAGTTAAATAACTGTTAGTAAAGACGCTACTGGTTCCCCTAGCAACTGTTACCCAGGGAGCAGAGTCTGTTGTCTTGTTTAGAGGATTTCTAAGATAGTTGTTGTGTGTGTGTGAGAGAGAGAGAGAGAACCCTGGATGTGGAATAGGAGCACCTGGAGAGAGACGGAGCTGTATGAGGGAGGGGGATTTTTTCACTTCTGATTTTGAGGCAGTTTTTCCTATGAAAAGAGGCAGCACGATGTTCTGTTTTGTCCTCAGCTTTTTTTAGATTTGTTATTGAGAGCAATCAACTGGAGAGGCAGAGAGAAAAGTTCTGGGGCTTTTGAGGTTGCTCAAGTGTGGAAATCGAGAGTGACGATGATCAAGCCATTGTCAGTTCTCAATGAGACGCCCACATCCTCTCTGATTTCCGGTTTGTCGGGATTTATTTGCCGTTTTCCTGTTCTTTAGACTCAGCAGCCAGGTGTTGAGTCATTTTCTTTTTCTGTATCTCATACACACACGTCTCGATTCAGACAGTGAAGTACCCAGAAGTGTTGTTGGGGCTGTCGAGAAATCCAGACTGATGCTTCCTTCCCCAAACACAGGGTTTCTGTGAAATGAAGCAGGGAGCACAAGTGACTGGGAGAAAGAGTTATTCATCACTTACATGCACACACGCTCACACTCATTCTGCCATCATATGTTTGTCACTTTTACCAGAAGCTAAAGACACACAGGTCAGAGCCAAGGAAAAGGCCTTTCAAGTCAGTTGACTGTCTTGTTATTGTCGACAAGATTGTGTGAATCATGAGTTGGAGACACGTGCCATTAACACAAGATGACTGTGTGTCTGAGTTATATTTTAGCAACCGTAAGTGAAACAGGTCCAATTTCTGAATTGACTCTTCTTGTTTCACATCTGCAAAGACTCAGATTAGTCACATAAGATCAGTTATGTCTTCTTACAGTCAAAAGGCTTTTTTAAGATCCACCAAAACACAAATAAAGTTCATACTTTTTCAACAGGAAGCCACAGCCTTAAAACCCTTCTCTTAGACCTCTCTTCTCTCTCTCTCTCGCTCTCTCTCTCTTACGCACACACCCCCAAACCCCTCAGGGAGGCCTACTTCCTGTGGTTGTGACGACAGCTTCCTCTCCCCTCCAAGCTCTTGTTCCCCTTCTCTTTAACGTCACACGTCACGTGCATCTGATCTGTGTGTGTGTGTGTGTGTGTGTGTGTGTGTGTGTGTGTGTGTGTGTGTGTGTGTGTGTGTGTGTATGAGAGAGAGAAAAGGAGATGCACCACACTAACCCAGTTGTGTGTTGTCAGTCACAGCCCAGATGTCAGGGTGGTGAGTGCAACAGACAAAGGGGGCCTCATGTTTTCATGTTTTTCTGCCAGCCCCCCACCCCCCCACCCCCCGCTCTTCCGTGTTTGGTTTCTTTTTCCACAAGCAGATGAAAATGTGGGTTAACTGTTTCTGTCGGTGTGTCACTAAGGGGTCCGGAAATCAACTTTTTCATCTTTTAAAAAAAAATTTTTTATTGCTTTTCCGCCAAAGCACTTGACAAGAATAAAACAATGGGTGGAAAAAGAGGTGGTGACAAGACAAACAGCTCGTTGACAGGTTGACCACCAACAGCCAGAACGAGACAGCCTTTGGTGCTTGTTAACCTGAAGCTTCTCACTGTCCTTTCAAAATCTACTCAAAGCTGAAAGGAGCAGCAGTGTCAACGCAGCAGTTTTAATGTGAAGATTTTGAATAATCCTCCCCCCTGTGCTTTAGTGACTCTCTGTCATGGCCCGAATGTAGAGCAGATGTGAGGGGGTGCATATATAAGCCAGGAAGAGACAAAGTAGACAAATAGGAGCTTTTATCTGGCCTGTTATGGCTGCCTGGCGTGCTGCTGCTGAGCATAGAAGATGTGGCCGTAACTGGGCGAAGGGTTGTGTCAGCGCTCTGTCCCCTGGACGGAGGGTCGTGTTGGTGAGATGGATTTTAGCAGGAGATAATGGTCCATCATGGAGGTCAGATGCTCCTGTGTTTGAGAGCAGGGGCTATGTTTGCTAGCTGTTTCCTTGGCTGACCTACACTACCCTGTGCTGGTTAGAACTCTATTCTGATTTTGTGAGTGTGTGCGTGTGTAGGGATGAAGTTAGCCCGCATCACCGTCTTGGAACGGTATGCGCTGACGTTTGCACACGCACAAACAAATAAACACATGAATACACGAACACGCACAGAGGCAGCCTGGCAACGATGGTGGGGGCGGATGAATGCAGGGGCTGGCTGTTCCTCTCTGTGTGTGTCTGTGTGTAAGAGAGAGAGAGAAATGCATGGTGTTTCCTCCCGAAAATGATCTCTATCTGGGCCTGATTATGTAATGGCCAAATCGAGTAGAGAGGGCGAGGGAGGACAGAACAAGACAGAGAGAGAGGGAGAGAGAGAGGACCATGCATGGCCTTACCGTTATCCTCGGCCAGAAACTCATTGCTGCCAAACTCTTCCCTCGCTCTGCTTTCTCTTATCTGCCACTTCTCCCAGCCTTATCTGGTCATTTCTTATCACACAGGCTCTGCAGTGACTTTACTAGGACAGTAACACACTCCAGCTGTCTGCCATTACCCCCTCCAGCTCCACATTTTCAGTGGTCTTATCGTTTACCATTGTTCATATGGTCACACCAACACTCTTACCCATCTGTCATGGGGCAATACTGGTTAACATTAATGTGCTTCAGAGTCAAATCAACAGACCAACAAATCATTCATGTTCTACTGAATCTTACATTTTTCTTACAATTTCGCTCAGCAAAAAGGAAAATCTGCCACCAGGATGAGAGAGGTCTGCCTCTTTCAGGTTGTTCATGTCTCACGACGCAGGAAAGAAGTAGAATTTTTTACACAGATGGATGTTTATTTTGCATTGCATCGCTGCCTCCCCTCATCTCTCTCCAGTCTATTTTCCTCTCGTGGCCTGAGTGGTTGTCTGGCTGGGGACCAGTGCAGGCCAGTGGTTGGCAGGGGAGGGTGAGGGTGAATAGATTAAGGCTACTGCACCAAGTCAGACGTCATCTGAACATCTTAATTTCAACCACTTGTTTCCCTCAGCTTGTGTTGGGCGTGCTTCCCTGTGTATAGCCACAAGCTTGTGACTTTGGTTTGTGTGTCACGTGGGATTATTGTGGATTTATTTATTTAGTATGTGTTTGTGTGTGTATATATGTTTCTTTGTTAGATACCACAGAGGATTCAGAGCTCCTTTATTTTCTTTCTTGCCTCGTAGTTGGTGTGGTTGACAGCAGTTGGCACGGCTTTGTCTGCTTGCCAAAGCTTCCTGTTTGGCCCCGCCTCCCAGCTGATAGCTGGTATTGCCGGGACAATAACTAACTTACGTAACTACGACAACGAGGGCGTTGACAGGAACCACTCTTTGATGGGGGGGGGGATTTCACTTGAACAAGATGTACCATAGGGGAATTTTTGACGTGACAGTGAATTATGTCATCTGTTTGGTAATAATTGATAAATCTATCAGCTGTGTATAAGGAGTAGCGGAGACATTTGACAGCGACAAATTCTTAAATTACTTTCACTTAACCTTGATTCACTTACTGTACACTTTCACACTTACTGCAGCTTGTTGTGGTTAGATTGAGGTTAAAGCAACTTGAGCACTTGAAGTGTTCATGATTTCACTGACGCTGAATATGTAACAGTTCAATTTTAACTTTTTGATTGGTCAGGCGTTATCAACACAACGAATATGTGTGTGTGACAGGGATCATCAGATTGATCACTATTTCCTTTTATAATTTTCCTCTTCATTTATCTGAAACTTGCTGTTTGATAGTCTGATTCCTCCCTCGGCCATGAAACCCCCCTGTAGCTTGTCATCAGTTCCTGTCTGTTTATGTAAATACACATACACGCACGTACAATCAACCCATGCGGCATGTTGCATTGGACGCAGAAATGATATCTCAAACTCCGAGAAATTCCCGCTGCTGTCACATCTGCAATGGTGCAGAAACACGCCCCCGGTCACCTGACTGTAAGCGGTGTCCCAGGAGGGCGGAGTTTAGGACTGCGGTTTTGGGTAAGCCCTGTTTCTTGGTGCTGAGTCATCAGGGGTTCCCCCAAAAATGAAATGCGTAATGCTGACACACAGACACACACTCTCACTGTTTTCTCCTCTCACACACTGAACCCTAACTCATAGCTGACATAACCACACTTCATCGCTTTGGTATCATCAGATAGAACCTGAGCTGGTATGTAACACTGTCTGCCGTCTGTGTACACTATCTGGTTTCAGAGAGCGGAGTTTCTCACACTGTGCTGGTGGAGTGGCTGTGAGCAATGTGATAGCCAGGATAGCAACTGGAATAGACGACCATTTGGTCACAACAGACATAAACACACACCCTCTATAAAAGTGGTAATTACAACTTCACCACTTATGTCCCTGTGTGCACTCTCTCGTCGTAACTGGCTCTCTCACTAAATTTCTCTTTATATCGTCTTCTAAATGTTTCTATTTTAAACCTCTCGTTCTGTCCCACTCTCTTCTTTCTGTATAATGTCATGTGTTTTATTATTTTGCAATGTTTCCGCAGTGCTACTCTTTCACGTGTGATAGTTGACTTAGCCTGCTCAGCTCTTCCTGTTAGAGTGAGATCAGCCTTGTTTGTGTGTCTGCTCACTCTGCTAAGCTGCAGCTAGTCTCACCATTGTGTCTGTGAGAAGAGAAAGTGAACGAGAGCCCCCCCCCCCCCCCCCCCCGCTCCCATTGTGTTGGCCTCCCTGCTGATTTACCCCTTCGCCTCTGAGCCACCCTCAGGTTTTCCTCACTACTCTGAAACCAGGCGTTACCTCAGAAGTCAGGAAACCAGGAGGGGTGAGGGTAGTGACGATTCGCTGTCTAGAAAGCCAGAGAAAAGAAGCAGCAGGACAGGGGCTTCTTAGTTCATACTGACATCAAAGACCACCCTCAGCTGTGAATTGCATCATATGCTTAGAGGCTTTAGGTTGATGACAGTTTTGATCATATCTGAGTATCGTGTTTAGCGTGGCTTCATGTTGTTTTTATGACAGCTTGACATAAATGTTTTTGTCTTCTGTGTCTTTCAGGGTTGAGGAGACCCCAGAGAGATGATTGACAGCCAAAGCCGAGACTTAACACAACTGTGAATCAATAACTAGGTGCTACTCTAAAAGGTACGCTCAGCATGGGAGTGTGTTTGTATCAGTTTGTCTTAAAGCATGTTGAGTGCAGTCTTGACAGTTAACGCCAGCCTATCTTCACATAACAGCAGCGGCTGGTGGATGACGATCCCTGTGAGGCAGAAGGGAAGAGATAGAGAGGGTGGGGTGTGTGTCACTCTATAGCACCCCTCCTGACGAGCTAAAAGTGTACAGCGATTGAAATATCCCCTACTGGGCTTTAAATAGAGGCAGAGAGATCCAGAGTCAGTGGGAGGAAGAAAGGAAGAGGAGAGGAACTGGTGGGTGGAAGGACTGCGTATGACCAGAGCTAATTTAGGAAAACTGGTGGAAGAGGGCTTTGCTGAGCAAGAGAAATGAATCATAACCTGTGTGTGCACGTCTGCTACTCTGCCATAATGCATTACGCAGTACAGTTACTCACTTCAAGTTGTTATCATTGCATTTCTTGTACATTTGGGGCAGCAATTCATTGAACAACTTATTAGTTTTACATTACATTCCCAGGTTGATGGAGAGCACATGGACTTCTTTGTATCTTAAAACCTTCTGTCTTTTGTATTGTGTGTGTCCAGGTGTGTAATGGTCATATTTAATCTGTTGTGAGTGATGAGATGGGATACTTACTGTTTTTGGATAGTTCAGCTTGTGTCTGATGTTTAACAGATGATACAAATGAGGGTTTTATCTGTACAACAGAAGTATATGTTTGTTGCTAGTTTTTAACAGCAGTGGTGAATATGCAGGTGGAAACACATCCTCTCAGGTTTTGTCAGGTATCTCTTTTGTTGTCCTTTATGAATCAAGGTACTTTGAAACATGGACTTCTTTGTATCTTGACACCTTCTGTCTTTTGTATTGTGTGTGTGTGTGTGTGTGTGTGTGTGTGTGTGTGTGTGTGTGTGTGTCTCCAGTGTTTCAGAAAGCAGGGGAGGGGAGCGAGTTATCTATGAGCTGCTTTTATGTCTTTTTCCCTCAACCGTTTTCCTTTGTGTTTTCTGTGTGTGTGTGTGTGTGTGTGTGTGTGTGTGTGTGTGTGTGTGTGTGTGTGTGTGTGTGTGTGGGAAGGTGTGTGGGCGTTTTCATGGCACTGTTCCTACTCTCCACTCCACCTCCCTCCATCCCTTCCCTCCTCTCCATCTCTATCTTTTCTCCTTAATCTATCCTTCCATCCTGTTCAGACCGTCTGTCGCTGCTGCCCCCCTCTCCCTCTCCATCACGCCTGCCGTAATGATTTTAAACCTTGGTGTATCCACCGGGCATGCACATGCACACACACTTTATACACACACCCTTCAGAACACTGCAGCACACACATAATCATCCACTTAAGAGAGCACACTATTCTCTCTCACATGCACTAAACCAGCACAAGCCTGACATGAAAATGCAGCTTGCACACTTGGCACTGCTTCCAACACCACACACTTGAGCACAAACACACACACACTTGGCATGTGACCAAGGCCTCTCACTCTTAGTCTTTCCCTCTGTCTCTTGTTATCAGGAGGCCCATGGTAAGGATTACAGTAACCCCAGGTCTGTCCTCATAGGTGAGCTCCCCACTGAGCCATCTGGGCTTCAGTAATAATCCTATTCTGTAGCAACTGGTTTACTAGCACCCCCTACAGGCTGAATGATGCATAGCAGCCACCTACAGACAAAGAAGTCATCAGAATTTGAGACTTACAGTGAATTTATTCTGCAGAAGCAGAATATGAAATGCGAAAAATGATGTACAGAAGCTAGAGTTTTTCTTCAGTTTGCCGCTGCAGTCGTACCGACTTTTGCCTGGCTCTCCCTTGTCCTATATTCTACCTACACCCTCCCTTGCTGCTGGCAAGCTCTCCAACTCACACACATACACCCACCATCTAGCCTATATAATACAGAGCCCACTGGCGTTTATTGAATTTTCAGTGTGTCTGTGTCTCTCGTTCTCATAGTGGCTTTGCTGTTTTCTGTCTCTGCAGCCAATAGGCTTTTGGGTTCTTGGTGCTGAAGACAGAAGAGTCCGACAGTACAGATATTCTCAGTGTTGGAGTGAGGCCCTCTCTGTGCTGCAGTGGAGGGCTTCACAGACATAGCTAGTCTGGTAAGTATGAGCACTCTGATATAATTTCTAGCACTCACGAATGGCAGTCTAAAAGTAATTACACTGCTAAGTCTGATTAAACCCTTGGTCTATAATAATAATAGTGTATAATTTTAATGGGCTAACTAGTAATTCCAGTCAAGTGGATTTTTAAAGTGAGCCTGACCCTCATGTAGTTTTCCTGCAAAATGAGAGGTCTACCACAAATGCTATACTATTAAAACACATGATGGTACTGAGAGATAAGATCTTGTATTTGTCAAGAGAGTTCATAGTGAGCTTCAGGTAATTACCACCTTTTTAAAATGTGTATCATTTTAAGACATAACTTTTCATTAAGCTCTACAGTCCATGTGATGATGACAGTAAGTCTGTGTATGTGTCTGTGCATTAATTATATGACTGTATTACTAACTTACACAGGCTGGATGCATCACGCAGTAGAGCAGTTTGGTGGGCGTGGCACACGGGATTCCTTCCCTCTGGACGGACTCAACCGGGGACCATGGGCTCCCGTGGGCGGCCGCGCCTGGCAGCCACCTGCCAGGTCTGAAGCCATGACAACAGATACACACAAACTTCTTTGTCAACTTAAATCCACCTGGTTGAATCTGTCATTTGAGCTCAAAAGTCATAATTTTACTGCAGAAACAAATTTATAGCTCAAATAAGCTTGATTTACAGCAACCTGATTGTTCTCTGTGTGCTGTCTCTGTTCCTCATTAGGTGTTCGCCTGGAATGAATCAACACCAGCTCCTTCCCCATCTACCTCCTGGTCCTATGGGTGGACTGAACCATCCCAGTAAATTCTTCAGTAATGGGTAAGTCATGCACAAAATGATTGGTGACATCAGAGGGTAATTTATTTATAGAAAATGCTACAATGAAACAAGCTTTGTTTCATTTGGATGTCTTTCTGTCTTTTTTTTGGCTGTCCAGGCCCATGAGAGGAGGTGAGAAGCTTGAGCTCCCACAACCAATATTACCAGGCCTGCAGAGGGAGCAGCAGAGACCTCCTCCTCCTCATCTTCACCCTCCGCCTCCTCACAGAGCGTGGGAGCAACTAGGCCAGCTGTATGAATCCCACCTCCCTCCTCAAGGACATCCTGTTGTGCCCCTGCCCAATGAGCACGCACTCCGACTCCATAATGGAAGCTACGCTGGCAGTGGCGGACCTCCCCCTAACCCACATCTTCCCCACAGCAGGCCCAACCCACTGCTGAAGGTGAGGACCAATGCTCCACATGACTTAACAGCAGACAATTATGCACCAGAGTAAAAAAGTTTTTCTTAGATGAAAGAAACGACTCCGTTCACAATTTGTGTTGTCTTTGCTGTCTGCTTTAGTTTGGGGGTCCTCAGGAGCAGCATGTTCCCAGGGGTTCATCATTGCTGGGAGATGAGGTGTGGGCTCAGGTGCACCAGGTAAGAGCTCTCTAATTGGCTACGATCACATTTCATCATCCTTATAGACACAGAACAGCCCCTATTCTGTCATTTCTTCTTCAACCAGAATGATGCAAGTCATACTCCAGTCACAGCCGCTGTCTCTGAGCTTTGGCTGAACATTTCACCAAAGAAACTTTTTCAGTGACAGTGCATTAGTTGCTGAAGTTGTCTTCACTTTTCACAACACTGACCCTCCTTTCATTTTTTCTGTTCACAGCAGAGAGGCTACCCCGGGAAGATGCTAGGGGGTCAGCTGAAGAGACCGGGCCCTCCATTGGGAGAGCATTCTGTTATCCAGCACACTCCTCCGCCATCCCTGCACCCGTCATCCCGCCTTCCTGTAGCCGAGGACTGTCCCAGCCCCAGCAAGAGGAAAAAGAGTTCGGATCAGGTATCAGACGGGAACAAACATTTTCTCTTTTAATACCAAAAAATTGCCACAAAGAGTACTAATTTATAACCTCAGCTGTAGAGCTTCTGTACAGTTTGTTCATTTGAGTGGTAAATATTGTTATGTCTCATTTCCCTTTGCAGGTATCCCATCCTGGGCTGCAGCGTTTCTCTGGTCCTGGTCAGTCTTTATTGTCTCAGCAGCAATCGTCAGTCCACCACCACCCTCCAAAACCTGCCTTCTGGAACCCCCTTCATAAGGAAAGCACTCCCTGGCAGCCCCACATTTCTGACCGCAAGAACCCACCATCGCAAGAGTTCCAGGTCTGAACAGTGTGAAAATATCACTTCATTGATTATATGGTACTTGGAGCCAGGGGTTAATATTTTACTATTGACCACGATCAATAGGAAAACCTTCACTGGATTGAGCGGTGCCATAAAGACTTATTGATTCTATTAGCTGTCTGAACCTGAGTACTGTTGGTTTTGATGTATGCACCAGCAAGCCCAGAATTGATTTCCTTTTCCCTATTCTGTTAAGTGCAGCAGAGATCAAATCCTTTTATATCACTCTAATCATCCTCATTTGCTTTCCCGCTACAGGACACCAACAAACAAGGAATGGGCAGCTACACCCAAAAGTCCTCTCCTGCCTCTTCCACCCCTTCAAACCTCTCCCCTCCACAAAACTCCTCTCCGGGAAGCTACAACCAGGGATGTGCTCCTCAGCTCCAGAAAGACACGTTCCAACCTCAGGCTGTAAACCATCAGTCTCCTCACTCCTCCTACCCCAGTCCCAGCTCCAAACTGGGGCTAGCTCCACCCTACCGGGCCATGGAGCCTCGTGGTCCTCACAACCAGAGAGGCCCTCTCATTGGGGGCCAAGGTGGCAGCCACGCTACCTCTTACACGGCATCTACCCCAACCAGAGGGGACAGAGATCAACATCTACATGCCCAGTCATCACCAGCAAACCCTCCTGCAACCAGCAAAAACAGCAACAGCAGCAGCAGCAGCAGCAGTGTGCCTTACAGCCACTTCCAGCCTCATCCAGGGTTGGGGCACCAGGGTCCCCCTCCTCCCCCTCCTCCTCCTCCTCCTGCCAGCAGCACCTCAGTACCTCAGCAACAGCAAAGTGGTCCCCATGAGGCCTGGAGATACCAGAGCAGGCCCAGCAGTCACTCCCTGGTGAGTCATTCATGCAGTAGTTCATATGCACCATGTTTATATTAGTTATTGTATTCTTCTGCAGTTGTCAGTGTAAAAATCACTTCATAAAAAACAGCAAGTGTTTTTATTCTGAACTAAACAGGCTTAAAATTGAACTGTAACCCAGATGGAGTTGTTTAGATATAATGGTCATTCTAAAAGTAACTGTTTGAAAATGGCTCTGTATGTGTTTCTTAAGGAGTCGGGCATCTACAGGCCTCCAGGACTGCTACCTCAGCGCCAGCAGAGCCACAATCAGGTCGTGGATAGTCGGGTTCCCTCTCAGCACCACCATCACATCAGCCCTCCTTTGCCCGCAACCTCCACCCGAACACCTGTAATTACCCCCAATGTTCCCATGTCCCAGGCCTCCAGCTCTATCAGCAGCTATAGCAACAGTAGCAGCTCTAGAGGTGTAACTCTGGCTGGTGTCTCCAAGGTGACCACATCCCCCCCTGCTGGCTGCTCTGTGAACAATGGCAGCAGTAACAACAGTTGGCAAAGAGGACGAGAGCCAGTAACCCAAACCTCCACCAGTGCCGTCATTAGCCCCACCTCTCAGCTGGGTGCTCTGCTACAACCAGGTTGTCAGAGAGGTCAAGCTCCCACTGCCAACCAGCCTCACCAACAGGGGCTGCTCAGACCACAGCAACAGGGACCCACCAAGTCCCAGCCCATGAAGGAGAAGACATCGTATTATCCTAAGGCTGGACTGGAGCAACATCCTGCATTTTCCTCATCATCATCTTTGTTCTCCTCAGGGCACCAGAGAGCAGGAGACAGTGTAATAACAAGCAGAGTCTCAAATACACTTCCTCGCTCTCCTACTACATACTGCCCAGCTCCTCACTCCACTGTCAACTCTGCCCCTCAGCCATCCAATCCAACCCTCTCCTCCAGACTGGGTCCTCAGCCAGACTCTGCGTTAACACGAGGGTACTCTCGGTCCCAGATTCGTCCGCCAGTTCCAACCTCTGTCCCCCAGTCCATCGAGGAGGCTCTAGACAAGCTTGATGCTGAACTAGAGGGACACATGCAAGCTGAGGAAAGGAGGAAGAGGGACAGAGAGGAGCAAGAGAGAAAAATAAGAGAAGAGGAGAGGCGAAAGAAAGAATGGGAAATGAGACAAAAGCAGGACGAGGAAAGGAAGCGGAAAGAACTGGAAAAGAAGGAGGAGGAGAGGAGAAAGAGAGAACTAGAGCGAGAGGAGGAGAGGAGAAGGAGAGAATGGGAGAGGCAGGAGCAAGAGAGAAAGAGGAAGCAAGAAGAGGAGAGGAGGAGAAGAGAAGCGGAGAGGCTAGAGGAGGAGAGGAAAAAGAGAGAATGGGAGAGACAAGAAGAGGAGAGGAAAAAGAGAGAATGGGAGAAAAAGGAGCGGGAAAGGAAGAGGAGAGAGCGGGAGAGGCAAGAGGAGGAAAAGAAGAGGAGAGAAGCAGAGAGGGAGGAGCAGGAGAGGAAGAAAAGAGAACTGGAGAGGCAGGAGGAGGAAAAGAAAAAACAAAGAGAGCTGGAGAGAAAAGAGGAGGAGAAAAAGAGGATGGAGTGGAAGAAGGAGGAGGAAGCGTGTGGTGCAAAAGGCAAAGAACAGACTGCTATTGAAAATCTGGAGAGACTGCTCTCCAGCAACTCCTCCAGAACACCCCCACCTCCTCGCCTCTCTTCTATTACTGCATCTCCTCCAGGTCCACCGCCCCCCAGTTCCCAGGCTTCACCCCCCTACCCCTGGCTAAGTCGTGGTGGTGTACTCCCCTGTCCACCGGGCCAAACGCCCACCACCACTACTCCTGTAGAAAGGCTGCGGCCGCCTCCTCTTACACCTCAGACTGAGTATGCCAGAGAAAAGCAGAGGCAGAGGGAGCTGTGGAGCAACAATGGCGGAACGACATTCAGTCCCTCATCAACACACAATACCTCAGGGATGAACCAGCCGGTGTACCCCAACAAGCCCCCGGCAATGCAAGCCGCACCCAACCAATCCAAAGACTCAACCAGGGAGAGAGACAGCAGCCAACACTCTCTCCCTACTATGGCACTTAGAGAGCCCCCCAAACTGTATCAGGCTTTTCCCAGAGAAAACCCTCCACCTTTATCCTCCACCTCCAGCTCCACAGGGGGAATTCTCAACAAGCGGTTGACAGGAAGTGGTTTCGAAAATGCCAGCAGCAGTGGCAGTGACTCAGACAGTGCTCAGTTTGAGGAGGAGCCCTCCGAGTTGTCCACACTCCTCCCTGATGGTCTGGCTAACATCATGGCCATGCTGGATGAGTCGATCAAAAAGGAAGAGGAGATGTATAACAATGAGAAGACTGGGTCCACAGGTCTCCTTGACAACTTCTCTCTTAGTGTCCAGCCTATCAAGAGCTACCTGTGTGCCCCAGACCTCATTCCAGCAACGAAGCATCAGCCCAACCAGGAAGACTTTGGCTCCAATCCCCATGCTAGCCCTCCTGTGCTCAGCCGCCAAGGCTCTCTGGCATCCCCTTGCAGCCGGACATCCTCTCTCAACGAGGATGATGAGGACTACCTTAAACCTTCTCCAAATGTCTCTAAACACTCAATGGACATGGGAGTGGGAGTTGGGAACACCAATTACCGCCACAGTGACCTGGCTAAACTTTATGGCCTCCCTGAGCAGACTAAAAGTGAGGCTGATGAGGACGATGATGAGGAGGACTCTGAGACCCCATCTTGTTCACCACCACCCCAAAGACCTCACCTCCACCAAACAGGTGTAAACAGCATGTTCAAGTCCCTAGCAACAGTCATAGAGAGCCAGAAGTATGCATACAGAGGTGGGCCTTTTGGGAGACCACCTCCATCAGCTTTGGTTGGGGTGAAATATTCCTCTTCACTGTCACTAGGTCCTGATATCTGCCGCCAGCAACAAAGTGGTTCTCCCACATCAGATTCAACCAATCCACCATTGAGTCCAGCTGTCCTACCTTTTAAGTCCTCTCCTCCTCTGCTGGAAGACAAGAAACTGAAAATAGAGGATGCTGACGTCTGGAGAGATCATGGAGAAACCACAGAAGAAATGATAAACATGATCAAAAAGGAGAGTGTTCCTACCATAAAGCCTATTAAGGTGGTCAAGGAGGAGCAAAGGTTGAAAACCATCTCAGACTCTTCTCTGGACGAGTTGGGAAAGAGCTGCGAGGTCCTGCTTGGCCGACAGTCACTTTCTAACAAGAACTCCCTTGATAAGCCGGACAGTCGTGGCAGACTGGAGGGCAGCCACAAATCTGAGAAAGTAAAGGAACACAGAGATAAAGACAAAAACAGAGACAGGGAGAGAGAAAGGGAGAAAGAGAAAAAGAGAAAGCACGGTCACAGCCACAGTAGCAGCAGGAACCATGACGATAGAAAAGAAAAAAAGAAGCATAGAGAAAAGAGAGAGGAGATGGCCTTTTCCTCTTCTTCTTCATCATCATCTTCTTCTTCCACCCATTCCAGCTCTAGCCACAAGCGGCACAAGGATGGTAAGAGCCATAAGGAGAAGAAAGATCGCAGAATTCTTGGTGACCTCAACCTCCAGAGCAAAGAGGGGTCGGAGAAGAATCGGAGTCACTATGACACGGATAAAAAGAAACGCAAGGAAGCATCAGGTGCCAGCTCTACCAGTGAAGGGGAGCATGCAGAATGGACCTCAAGGAGTTCTGGAGAAAGATCTTCTGAGCATAAAAAAGGCTCTGAATCTGGTCCATTAGGTTCCACGGACTTTTTGAAACTGAAGGCACTATCAGATGGGCCACCCAAGGAGCTGAAGATTCGCCTGATTAAAGTGGAGAGTGGGGACAGGGAGACATTCATTGCCTCTGAGGTGGAGGAAAAGAGAATCCCACTGGAAGAAATCAGCATCAAGAACACTGCCAGTGAAATCATCAGGTCCTGCAAGTAAGTGTACTGTGGAGGAAGACTTTTCTAAAAAGGGATTGAATGTAAAATTTCATTAGGGATTTATGAATCTAAAAGACTGAGATTGGATGAATATGTGTTTAACAGTAAAATGTCCCACTCATGGGCACACAAGTAGTAATAGAAACCTGTGTATTGCACCCTCATGTTTGCCTTTGTCAACATATTCTCTTTTCTCCTGTTCTAGGGGGGCCAGGGTCAAAGGGAAGTTCAGAGAATCTTACTTGCTCCCAGCCTTCTCAGTAAAGCCCATCATGACTTCAGAGGAACCCATTCCTAGAGAGAAACTCAACCCTCCTACACCCAGTATCTATGTATGTCACTATATTTCTTCCATATATTAGCTTACTTTCAGTCTTTAGCCTTTGATGTGATACATGTGGGACACGCACATTTTATCCATGATTATACATGGTAGTAACAAATAGCTGAAATAAATCTGTCAACAAAGGAAAGGTGAGAAACCACTTTATTAAGTCAAGTCATAAAGTGTGCAAATACATATTGCAAGTTCTTTAATGTCAACAACAGAAGACAAAATTGTCTTAACATATGGGGTACACTGTAGACAGTTGACATGAAAATACAGCATCTGAGCCTATGCGCCCCCTTGTGGGGAATCACTGTGCAGGTAGACAAATAAGTTGAAACAGTTTGTGTTGCTGTGCACTAATATGATTTTTCTTCTCTGCAGTTGGAGAGTAAGAGAGATGCCTTCTCCCCTGTGCTGCTGCAGTTCTGTACAGACCCCAAGAATCCTGTTACTGTCATCAGAGGCCTGGCTGGATCTCTACGACTAAGTATGTTTGCACTTACTGACTGGTTAGCACATAACATGCAAAACTCATGGGAAGCTGTCTCAATACTTCTGGATTAAACAAGTAGTGAATCTAGCCTTATGTGAGGCTTTTAAAATCAGTCTTGTGGAAACAAATACTATGTATTTGCATCATCACAGTTTGCATACAATTTCTCTCCTCTTCACTGCTCTGTAGTCTGAGCAATCAGGTAACTCCCACCTCCCTAATGTTACTTTCCATTGTTTTCAGACCTGGGGCTGTTTTCTACCAAGTCACTGGTGGAAGCCAACGCAGAGCAAGCGGTGGAGGTGAGGACTCAGGTGCAGCAGCCTGCTGATGAGAACTGGGACCCCAGTGGGACAGGTCAGACATGGCCCTGTGAGAGCAGCCGCTCCCACACCACCATTGCCAAGTATGCTCAGTACCAGGCCTCCAGTTTCCAAGAGAGTCTCCAGGTACAGAACACCTCATACTACGACAATTTCTTCCTACTCTAACCAAGTCACCTCCCACTATACTATTTACTAGTACTATTTACTAGTATAGTGGGAGTTACTATTTATGTGACTGCATTCTGTGCTGCAATCCAGCTGATACACATGTGATCTGTGTCTTCAGGAGGAGAAAGGCAGTGATGAGGAGGAGGATGAAGATGATGAGAAGGAGAAGAAGCCATCCAACTGTTCTGATAATCCCAGCAAGGAAAGCTCTAAAGAAAGCACCAGGTACAGACTGTTTTAACAAAGCCAGGAAACGGTATACTAACACACTCCAGTGTTTTATCATTTGTAATAATGCTTTAATATTTTCTTATTCCTCAGTGGTGAGCAGAAACCAGTGGGGAAGATCATTAAATTTGGCACAAACATCGACCTGTCAGATCCCAAGAGGTACAGTAGTACTTTATGAAGCAATGTATGGTGGTCTTAATAACGGTATCTGAGACCCACTAAATGTCTTTCCATGTGATCTCATATCATGTTCTGTCTCTGCTCAGGTGGAAACCCCAGCTTCAAGAGTTGCAGAAGCTGCCGGCTTTTATGCGTGTAGCATCCAGTGGAAATATGCTTAGCCATGTTGGACATACAATCCTTGGCATGAACACTGTCCAGCTCTACATGAAGGTTCCAGGCAGTCGGACACCAGGTAAAGCACACAGCACAACAGGATCTGTTTGATTCTCAATAAATATGTAGTCTATATATGACTGAGGAGATTCTGTCCATATTCAACAGGTCACCAGGAGAACAATAACTTCTGCTCTGTGAACATCAACATTGGTCCTGGAGACTGTGAGTGGTTCTCTGTCCATGAGAACTACTGGCATGCCATCAATGACTTCTGTGAAAAGTGAGAAAATCTCAGAATGCAGGCTGACATCAATCAATTTGTAGCAGTATAATTACCAATATTACATGCAAGCCATAACAACTTATTCTTTTTGTGTGCCCAGACATGGAGTGGACTACCTGACAGGGTCCTGGTGGCCGGTGCTGGAGGACCTCTACAATGCCAACATCCCAGTGTACCGCTTCATCCAGCGGCCTGGTGACCTAGTGTGGATCAACGCTGGAACTGTTCACTGGGTTCAGGCTGTGGGCTGGTGCAACAACATTGCCTGGAACGTTGGCCCTCTAAATGGTAAGCTGTGCACCATCTAGTGATCAATTACAGAAAGAATATTTTGGAAAACTGTTTTATTCATCAACACTGTTTCATGTGCATCTGCAGCTTACCAGTACCAGCTGGCCCTGGAGAGGTTTGAGTGGAACGAAGTCAAGAAGGTCAAGTCCATCGTCCCCATGATTCACGTGTCCTGGAATGTGGCACGCACCGTCAAGGTCACAGACCCAGACACCTACAAGATGATCAAGTGAGTACCCAGTTCAAACTAAAACAATTATTCCACCTTCATGAAGACTATAATGTGCAGTTTCTGTTAAAACTGCTAGAAAGGTTCATTCAACTTAAGTGGCCTTTGGGTTATTAAACTGCAGTGCATTATTATTATTTCTCTATTGTCATTAATATGAGGTAGGCAAAACATCTCAGCATAACTATTCAACAGTGTCATGAACTGCAGCCTCCAAAATGATATACTAACATTACATATTGTAATCATAAACATAGCTATGAAAGCAGAATTTATTGCAGGGCTTCAGCAAGGGGCCCACTTAAGTCTGAGGTTTAATAATTAAAACTTCTGACAATTGCTTAATGTAAATGCTGGTCTCTTTACCCTCCTGCCAGACACTGCCTGCTGCAGTCTATGAAGCACATCCAGATCCTGCGAGACCAACTGGTGGCTGACGGCAAGAAGATTTCCTATCAGAGTCGGGTCAAAGACGAGCCTGCCTACTACTGCAACGAATGTGACGTAAGTAGCTCTCAATCACTAAACCATAAAACTCTGTGTCGTTCAGTTTCAGTTTATTAGGTACCCCTATCTAAAACTAAGGCATTTCAACAACCCTGCAATAAATCCAATGGTAGAAGTGTTTTTTTTCCCACTCCGTTCATAGTATATTAATAAACATGAACTACAACTTTATATACCTTTCAACAACATAGGTACAGTTTCAACAATGACCATTAAGTCAAATCAACACCTCTCTGTAAAGTTCATTGCTGGCCTGTTACAACAGCAGAGAGCAACCACTTTTCTTGGTATTACATTATTACTTTTTACTACACCCTGAATGTTTGTTAACCTGTTGTCTCCTCTGTTACAGGTGGAGGTGTTCAATTTGTTGTTTGTGACAAGTGAGAACAACAACAGGAAGACGTATGTGGTTCACTGTGAGGACTGCGCACGTCAGCGTAGCCCGAACCTGACCAACGTAGTGGTGCTGGAGCAGTACCGCATAGAGGAGCTCATGAACACATTTGACTCCTTCAACCTGGTGAGTGCAGACTTACCTCTTTTACTGCCTTGTCAGACATTTGCCCAGTATCCAGGTGTGCCATCCATCTCCTACAAGTTGAGGGTCCATTTACCACCTGAAACAAAATTAGTTGTCAGTTAAACTTTTTTTCATGCCACTCACACATTAATTTAGTCTGTTGTGTTTCTCATCTTACCAGGCCTCCTCCTCCCGGTGACAGAGCTCCCCTCCTGCATCTCCTCAGCCATAACCAAAATTCCTGCAAGCCAGGACAAAAGACACAGATTCACTTTGGTTTTCAACTTGCCCATTCATTATTTAAGATCATTTTTGCTACTACTGCTAATACTTGCCGAACAGCCAGTTGAATACGTTTACTCATCATTACTGTTTACAAAAAGAAATACCAAGCCGCCAATAAAAAAAATACCAGTTTACTCTCAGATGGTGCTTTCAAACAGAAACCCTGGCAACAGTGAAGTTGAGAACCAGGGGGCAGTTGGTGCTGCCATTGAACAAACTGTGGAGGGTAGTTGATGGCTTCAATGGCGTGTTTCTGTCAGTACCAGAAATAACTTTTTTTCTGTTGTTGTTGTCGTCTTGAATACTGAAATTTGTACAAGCTGTTTGCAATTTTGTGGGGTGCTGTCTTTTTTAAAATAATTTATTGTTTTGTTTTTCTAAACTAGATCAGCCTAGATATATACCACATTGGCCTTGTATTTAGAAAAGAGACAAAATGAAAAATACTAATAATAGAGATATGAACATTTTTCTAAAGCATTAAGAATTTTAAAAAAATTGTTTGGAATGCTTCAAAACATACGGGTTTTAACGACTTTGGTTGTTTTAGGGGGGGGATTTCATTTTTGTTCTTCAGATTCTTGTATGTGTTGTAAATCTTGTTTTTATCAATTATACTTTTATTTCCTCTGAATATTAATAATCAGTTGTCACACATCATCAGGTCTTTTTTGTTCATTGCTTCCATCTCTGTACGAACTATCTCTTTAAAAAAGAAAGAAAAAAATCATTGTCATCTGGTGTTTGTGTGTTGTACCTCTGATTGTTTTGTTCCGGTATGCAGACTTAGTATTTCCTGGATTTTTTTTTTGGCATTGTACATTTAATTTAAAAAGTTTCCTCTATTTATTGGATATCAATGTTCTCTCTTTTTTTAATAGGGTTGTACAAGTTTGCGATTTTTTTATTTTATTTTATTTTTTATGGTGACCGATTGCTCTGTAAGAACTGAAATTTTGGGGTTGTGTGTCCGCGGGAGTGGAGGCTGCTGTTTCTCTGGTGCTTGCCTCCCATGACTCCTGCATTTTTCTCCTGATATATATTAAATGATATCTTTATCTTGAATATAACGCCACCTTTCCTGTAGACGATAGGCACACTGCTCACGTAGAGAAGATGACTAATGGAATGCTGTGTTTGTATGCTCATTAAGGAAAAAACAAAACTACTTTTTCCAAAGTGTTTTGAGAAACGGTAATTTTTTTTATTATGTAGGGGGCTTTTAGACAAAATTTTAATGATTTTATGATATTATCTGTTGAATATGATAACGGGATAGATGGTGCTAAATGTTCTCTTTGAACAACCTTTTTTCTGTTTGTCTTCTTAAAATGAGAATTCTATTTTTCCTGTTGCAATATTACCTTAACCTTTTCCTTCTCTTTGTGGTCATTTATTTATAACTGCACTGTTTAGAGAATTCACACAGACATACTTGCAGACACACACACACACCAAACTGAGCCAGACATGTCTTAAACACTTGTGAATTTGTGTGACATTACTATGACTATTAATAAACGCTTTTTGATAAATCCAGAAGTGAGTGGATTCATCTGAATTTCTTCTGTTGGCCTGTTCCATCTCATCTGCCAGTAAGACTAGTAGATAAAAGCCACCTCTAGACCTCAAATCAGCAGCCCTCTATCAAAGCAACAACCGGCAAAGTTACAACTGAACTCAACACTGTTTGTCAACACACCAAGAAAAGCAGAACAAAGGTCTACCAGCTCTTATCTCATATATGTTAGGGCCTACGTGTAATGATTTGAACATAAAACTGCAACATACAAAGAAGTGAAGGGGTCTCAAAACCTTCTGGATGCACTCTATATACACATACTGTGCAGACATTTCTGACACTGAAAGGGTGGTATAATGAATAGTTCTTATTTATCAATGATCATCATACAAAGTGCAATAACTAGAAAAAACTCGATCAAAACTTGGTTTAACCACCGTTTGCCTTGAAAAAGCACCAAATCTACAAGATACACTTGTGTGGATTTAGACTTCTGCCTATTGATGTAATCCTAGACTGAGTTCTTGTCTCTGAACATACATCTTTGACTAGCTGTATGTTGGGTGTCACTGACACACTGTCAAATTAATTTGGGACAGATCAGACACCTTCCTGATGGTACTGCATGATGAACTTACACCTTGCATCTATTTAACCTCTACTGCTACAGTAGCAAGTCATATCCCTCAGCTGTCACAATATTTGGCACAGCTTTGTCACTCATATCCTCTACACTGAATTTGCTATTGTTAGATATGCGTGTGAGAAAATAAGGGATGAGTCGATAGAAAAGTTTCCATTTGGACATCAGCAGCCAGGGTAAACTAAGGAAGGAGATTGTACAAGCGGCAAAACTTCACAGATAGCAGGGCAGGAAATAGCAGGGAGCAGTAACAAGACTGCCCAGACTTCAGTTTCCTTTGTGAGAATTCAATAGAGTCAAAAAAGACATTTAAACCTTACACAAAAAGCATTTCATTAAAGCTTATTTTAAGTAATGACAAACTTCACTTGCCACAGATTAGTGAGTGAGAAGCTAATCTTTCATTGCTTAGTTCAAACTAATCATCCTGTGCCTCTGGGCATAAACTTAGTTTGTCAATATTTATATCCAAACTCTCAGCTTTCCTTTAACAGTTATTGTTCATCCATGTTCCTGAAGACCAGGAATTAATGTCTCGTTATTTTGTAAGAAATTGTTTTACTGGATCAAATGAAAGCTCATTTTACTGTATTCCAATAAAATAATACATTTCTAGGATCATAAATGTTTACTTTAGTTTCAATGAGATAAGACTAATCTTAAGAAATGTTAGAAAATATACAAGAACAAACTTTAAAGAAGGGTGCAATTTTCTAAGGAGAGCGGTCTTGAGAGCGGTCAGTGACCCTGCCTTTATAAAATCTTCAGAGTTCCCAGGCAGAGTGACTAAGAATTGTCAGGTTAGCAAGTCCTCAGGTCAAGTTAGGGACCAAGGTCAGCAGAGGGACAGAGCATTAACGGACAGACTGAAGGAAATCCTGCTTCAAACCACACGGGAAGACAACCTCCATCCGTCTGTCTATCCACCCTGCTGCAGTCAGGTGATGAGAGGATCAGCACTCTTTCCTATGCAAAGACAAAATACTTCAGCAGTCCAATCATCACCACATGGTGTAATCATGATGGACAAAACTTTGAAGTTTGTTTATGCTGCTCTTGTACAGCATGAGATGAAAGACTAAATAGTAACTATTTCATCTGTAATGACAAGTTTCCCAAAGGAGTGTCCATGTGAACTGTTCTGTCAGCACTGACATAACAGCAACACAAAGTCAAAGACTGTAACGTTGTAATGCTGACAATGAAACGATACAAATCTATTAAAATACAAGTCCATATACAAATATGTCAGTGACTCCCTCACCATCATGCTGTGTGTAAAAACATTGTTATTTTAGACTTGTATCTTGCTGTGAAATGATGGAACAATCTCATGGGCCTGTAAATATAAAAAAGGGGGCTGCATGGGGACCAAAGGAGGGCTGGAAGTAAATAAACATTTCAAGCTCAAAGCAGAGCAAAACGGGTAGAAAATCTGCATCAGACAAGACTAATTATTGAGTTTATGCTCTGATCTTATCATTTAACTGATTACCGTCTTCCACAATCTTTGTTCTTCTTACTCCATCCCCCTGTACTAACCCTGTATTGCAGAGGATCTGAGCTTTTATCTAAATCACATCTGCTGATAATGTACGTGTATTTCATGATACAACGTAAACAGTCCAGACTGACGTCTTCTATCTGGCTTCAGCACATTTTGTATGTGTTGTAAAGCTGTCAGCTGTTTATCTTACTAGACCTGAAGTTTGATCTCTGCTATAGTGCATCACCATCTAAACAAACATCATGTCTTAGCCTCCATAGGAGTCAATTGCAGCGGGATGTAAACGTGATTTTGTTATTCAGTCTTACTCTAGTAATACTAAATACTAACAAATCTCTTCCCAATAAAGATTTTTTAACCAAAACTAGAAAGCCCAATGCTCAGCTCTGTCAAGCCCTAACAACAGGATGTTTTTAGAGCAGCAAGGTAACACAGAGAGAGACAATGTCCTTCAAGAGGAGGAAACAGGCCGATGACGCTGTTTCCTCTACTTAAAATGCCATTAAGCAAAGCCCTTTCAGCTCAACAGGTGTTAATAATTTGTAGCCAATATCCCTACAGGAATGAATAATTGTGCTATTTTAAGGGGAAAAGGTTTATGTAATTTAACAATGGTTAATTAATATATTTAGTATTATTTAACCAGAACAAACGACATTGGTTGAAAAGATCAAGTCCCTCTGCAGCACAGTGGATCACATTCTGAAAAATCTGATTTACTTCAATCTGAATTAATTCAATCGTTTTCTTTGACCATTATGGAGCCTTTGTCAGTAAGCATTCTATACATGTTTTTAAGCCTTACTATACTATGATGTCTTTTCACATTTGTATGCCTTACTATAACATTTAGTGCTTTACTATAATACAACATTTTTTTACATTTTAATTACTATACAATGGCATTTTATGCCTTACTATACTATGACGTTTTATGCCTTACTATATATGACGTTTTTATGCCTTACTATACTATAACATTTAGTGCCTTACTACACTATGATGTTTTTTTGACAATTTGATGCCTTACTATACCATGTTTTTTGACATTTTTAAGCCTTACTGTAATATGACGTTTTTTTTTAACATTTTTATGCGACACTACACTATGTCATCTCATGCCTTACCTTACTATGACGTTTTTATTACCTTTTATGCCTTAATATACTATGATGTTATTTTGACATTTTATGCCATACTATACGATGACATTTTTGACATTTTTATGCCTTACTATACTATGTCATTTTATGCCTTACCATACTGTGACGTTTTTATGACCTTTTTATGCCTCAATATAACATTTAGTACCTTACTATACTGTGACGTTTCTTGACATTTTTATGCCTTACTATACTATGTCATGTCATGCCTTACCATACTGTGACGTTTTTATGACCTTTTACGCCTTAATATACTTTGATGTTATTTTGACATGCCATACTATGACGTTTTTTTTTTTGACATTTTTATGAGACACTATGACATTTTTTGACATTTTTATGCCTTACTATACTATGTCATGTCATGCCTTACCATACTATGACATTTTTATGACCTTTTGTACCTTAATATACTATGTTATTTTGACATTTTATGCCATACTATACGATGACATTTTTTGACATTTTTATGCGACACTACACTATGACATTTTTTGACATTTTTATGCCTTACTATACTGTGCCTTTTTATGACCTTTTATGCCTTACTATACTGTGCCTTTTTATGACATTTTATGCCTTAATATACTATGATGTTATTTTGACATTTTATGCCATACTATACTATGACGTTTTTTGACATTTTAATGACATACTAAACTACGACCTTTTTTGCCATTTTTATGCCTTATTATACTACATCATTTTGTGCCTTACCATACTATGACGTTTTTATGACATTTTATGCCTTAATATACTATGATGTTATTTTGACATTTTATGCCATACTATACTATGACATTTTTTGACATTTTTATGCGACACTACACTATGACATTTTTTGACATTTTTATGCCTTATTATACTATGTCATGTCATGCCTTACCATACTATGACGTTTTTATGACCTTTTGTGCCTTAATATACTATAATGTTATTTTGACGTTTTATGCCATACTATACTATGATGTTTTTTTGACATTTTTATGCGACACTAGACTATGACATTTTTATGCCTTACTATACTATGTCATGTCATGCCTTACCATACTATGATGTTTTTATTACCTTTCATGCCTTAATATACTATGATGTTATTTTGACATTTTATGCCATACTATACTATGACGTTTTTTGACATTTTAATGACATACTAAACTATGACGTTTTTTGCCATTTTTATGCCTTATTATACTACATCATTTTGTGCCTTACCATACTATGACATTTTTATGACCTTTTAGACCTTAATGTACTGCAATATTTTTTTG